>NW_020539000.1:0-15515 GCF_003426905.1 Ctenocephalides felis
TTGCCGGGCCAGCTAGTATATATATCATATATATATATTCAACTGTCCTGCGCAATTGTAAACAAAAATTGTTTCAATTGCGACAGCAACAGTAAGTTTGTTATAAAATTTATTTAGTCCATAAACAGTACATTACAAAAACACCTTGTTTTATTATTAATGACCCAGATATTATAGTATATAATAGTCGAATAGTTCTTGTAAAAGTTAGTAAAATCCTAGACACTGTAAGTGACTCTAGTTTATTAGACATTGAATGTCATATTGTTAGTGTTGTCAATAAAGTGGTTATAATTACGGAAGAGCTTGTATTTTATTTACACCAAGTCTTCCAGCTAATACCTCTAGGAAACCACCCCGTTCGAGGAGACTTATCAAACCAGTACCCCGCTTATCATATATCTGTGGACGAGTTGAGCTTGGGTTGCTAGGATTACCCCTACATAGCTAGAAGGACCCAGAAGCAACCAAGTCAACAACCACGCCGTCACATTTCATGGTAACAGCGGTGAGATTTCCTGAGACAGTGAAGTGCTAAAGGGCCATATTCCACCCCGAACGCACGAAGGACTCAAAGGACACAGGTGGCAGCCAAACCAACCGGAGCTTTTGGACAATACTACTAGGATTTTACTCCCCAAGTAAGTGACTTTTTTTCTTTTCTCTCTGAAAACAATGGCGCATTCTCCCAGAAGATCCACGTTCGCAACACAAATAGATGAGTTTAGATTAGAGGAAGAAGACACAAGAATTGACCCTGTAGCAATAAATTCAGCTATAAATTTAATTCCTAGATTTGATGGGAAACCATCAGAGTTAAATAAGTTTATTTATACAGTAGATACGTTAAGAAAAGGTTCAAATTCTGCAACAGCTTCACAACTTTTAAAAATAGCCTTAACTAAATTAGAGGGGTCTGCTTTTAATTATATTAGAAATACAGAAAACTTGTTATGGGATGAAGTTAAAGACTTATTAATTTCAAAATTTGGGGAACGTCGTTCTATACCGGAATTACAATTAGAACTTGCCAATATAAGACAATTGCCAGGCGAATCTGTTAGAAAATATTCAGAGAAAATCGAAAAAATCCTTGGGTTAATGTGTGACCAATCAAAAACAGATGATAAAGCATCATTGCGCTCATTACAATCCGCTCACAATCAGCTAGCTTTGACGGTATTCATTAATGGCCTTAGGCCAGAACTCAGAATATTAATTAAAGCGGCCAGACATGCTGATCTAGAGGATGCTGTACTGATGGCTATTCAAGAGGAACAAAACCTAGGTAGGAGTGGACATCACTACGGGGGAAATACAAAATCACTGACAACTAATTCTACAGCGAAAGAGACCGGAGCACCATTCTGCAAAAGATGCAAGATTCCGGGACATCAATACTCTAATTGTAGACGGAGGACTATATTTAAGGTCGACCATAGGCCTCGTCAAACAATGGAGAACGTCGGCGAACCACCTCGACGCAGTGAGTCTGTACCACGACCTCCTAGCCCTCAGCCAAGACGCTCCGAAGATCACAGACGATCCGGTCAGAATAAAAGCCAAAAAAACTGAATAATGCCGAGTGTTCGAGCGATCACTCCTGCACTCGGGTATATAGAAGTTTTGGATTGTCAAGCAAAAGGATTAATGAGAGTAATAAGGTCATATTAAACTTAAATGGTACACAGTGTGTTTTTATTGTAGATTCAGCAAGCGATATTTCTTTAATAAAATATAATTTTTGCTCACCTGATTATATTAACACGAATGATATGCCAAGATTGCGCGGAATTTCAGGAGAATACGTGCACACATTGGGTTCGATACCGTTAAATTTAAAATTTGACGATATCAATCTCGAGCACAAGTCAGTTTATTTCCGGTGACACTAGCATTGAAACTGATGGTATAATCGGGTTAGATTTTTTTTAAAATTTAACGGCATTATAGATTTTTCACACAACACACTTTCTATCAATGTCAATAATCAACTGATTCGTATTAATTTTTGTTCAAACAATAACCAAGAGACGCGAAATGCTGAATCCGCAAAAACAACACATCGCAAGGTTGACGGTCAAGAGCACGCGGCAATGGTGTGCGATGACAAACACACTGCGCTATCAAATTTCAAACAAAGTCGGAATAGGAAGAAAAACCAGCGAATTAATAATAGAGAGTTAGATCCGAATATTAATAAACATAACAGGATACCAGACCAGACTACAAGGGAATTGATGGAATCAGAACACAATTCTCCAAGTGATATTTCAAGAAGCCTCAATGGTACAATGGATGAAAATCACAAATTAAATTCTGTTCGTGCGTTAAAGGTTAAACTATCAGATTTTGGGCCCTGCGATAACGCAACTGATAGAGACACGGATATGAATAGAGACTTAGATTCTCACAATGATAAAATGGGTAAAAATCCCACACATAATATTAAAACTTCTGAAGAAGAAAATAATGGTCTTATAGATGTTCCTGTTAATCATTTGATTCCAGCTAGGACCGAAAAGGCAGTTTCATTTACTACAGATAAGGCAGAGGATCTCTTCTGTAAGGCTGCTGAAATCCTAGAAGGAGTCTATATAGCTAATTGTTTAGTTAAACCCATTGACGGTAAAATATTAATTAAAGTTTTGAATACAAATAATTATGACGTTAATGTTAATAATAATCTAATCTCTCCCAATTTGAATCCTATTTCCGAATATAATATTTTGAATATAAATTCTAATAATATAAAGTGTAATTTTGATCGAATTAAAAGAGTAAAGGAAAGTATAAGAACAAGTCATATGGAAAATGATGAAAGAAATTCTATTTTAAAAATTTGTGAGGACTTTTATGATTTATTCTATCTTGAGGGAGACAAATTATCTTTTACAGAGTCCACAAAACATTCGATCATAACTACAAGTAATAAACCTATTTTTATAAAGCAATATAGACTCCCTCAGGCACAGCATGCTGAAATTAAGAAACAAATAGAAGAGATGCTGAGAAATGATATAATAGAAACTTCAGATAGCCCATGGAATTTCCCTCTACTAGTGGTTCCAAAAAAACAGGATATAGACGGCAATAGGAGGTGGCGCGTCTGTGTGGACTTTAGGAAACTAAACGAAATTACAGTCAGCGACACTTACCCGTTGCCTAATATAGCTGAGATTTTGGACCACTTAGGCCAATCGAGGTTTTTCACAACCCTCGACCTAGCAAGCGGTTTTCACCAAGTGGAACTGAATAAAGAAGACCGAGCTAAGACAGCGTTTTCAGCTATCGGAAGGAAGTTTCAATACAAGAGAATGCCTTTTGGACTTAAGAATGCACCAAGCACCCTGCAAAGGTTAACGAACATGGTATTGGCAGGAGTCGAAGGTTTTAAAGGATTAGTGTATATGGACGACATTATCGTTTACGGTAAGACACTCCAGGAGCACAATTCTAGGTTACGAGATGTATTCGAGCAACTTCGTAACCATAACCTGAAACTCCAGCCAATAAAATGTGAGTTCCTAAGGCGGGAGCTGACCTATTTGGGGCATGTGATTTCAGAAAAAGGCGTTACTCCAGATCCTGATAAAGTGGAAGCAGTAAAAAACTTTAGAGCACCAATAAATCCTAAAGAAGTTAAAATGTTCTTAGGTTTGGTAGGCTACTATAGGAAATTTATTAAGGAGTTTGCAAGGATTGCTAATCCACTAACATTACTGCTGAGGAAGGATAAGGCATGGAATTGGAGTGAAAAGGAAGATAGAGCATTTAATCTTTTAAAAGAAGCTATTATAAAGGCGCCAATATTGCAATACCCGGATTTTGATAAACCGTTTATCTTGACGACGGATGCCAGCGGTGAAGCCATAGGAGCGGTTCTGGCTCAAGACGGTCCAGCAGGAGAGATGCCAGTGGCTTTTGCTTCCAGAAAGCTTAACAAGGCGGAACTGAACTATGCCATAATAGATAAGGAGTTATTAGCTATCATATGGAGTGTTAGACAGTTTCGGCCTTATTTATATGGACAGAAGTTTATTATCTATACTGACCACCAGCCATTGACATATCTATATAACTGTAAGGATCCCACGGCCAGACACATACGTTGGAAGCTCGCTATGGATGAGTACGAGTTCGACGTCAAGTACAAACCCGGGAAGGCGAACGTCGTCGCAGATTGTTTATCAAGGTACGACACTAAATACGGAGATTGCAATATCGAAGAAAAGATTGTGTTATTATTGAGAAATGCTTATGACAAATTCGTCGATATCAAAAACAATGGATCAATTATCAACAACAACGTTACAACCTCCGACGATAACATTAACTTATCTTCCAAGGGCACTCCAAGAGTCATTTTTACACCAAAAAGAAGAAATGACTTTACCGAAAACGCCGAAGTACACTCAGCAATACACACTACAGAAAATGGTTGTCATTACATCTATCTCATAACAAATAAACAAAATGAGCCAGTAAAACTAAAGGATTTTTTCAGCTGCATTGAAACGTTACTAAATTACGCTGAACAGAAGGATATCAAGGAATTTAATATTTCTAATCCAACCAAATTAGAAGATTACAAGGCATTAAAATCCGAAGAAATATTATTAATATTTCGATTTATATTTAAAGATAAAAATGTCAAAATTAAAATGTATAATAATTTTATTAAAGTAAATTTATCAAAAGATGAAATCAACAGGATTTTAGAGAAATATCACAACAATCACATTATAGGAGGACATTTAGGAATAGTTAAAACATACAACAAAATAAGAGAAGCATATCTATGGCCAAACATGAAAAAAGATGTGGAAAATTTTATTAACAAGTGTGAGGTATGCCAAGTTAGTAAATCATCGAGATATACGAGAGAGCCACTCCTAGTGACTACTACTTCGGTGTACCCATTCGAACGCATCTGCCTGGACATTTGTGGGCCCTACCCGATTTCTAATGATGGAAACAAATATATGCTGACGTTTATAGACGATCTAACAAAGTTCGCTGGCGCTATTCCTATTCCTAATCAGGAGGCGAAAACAGTTGCTAAGGCATTCGTAGACGAAGTAATTTTAAGATTTGGAATTCCGGAAGCTGTGCTGACTGATCAAGGAACCAATTTTATGAGCACTTTATTTAAAGATACATGTAAATTATTAAAAATTGACAAGATTAATATATCCATGTATCATCCGGAATCTAACGCCTCATTGGAAAAATGCCATCATATGTTTTTGAACTTCATCCGGTCATACATTAGCAAGGATGAAACAACCTGGGACCAATGGGTTAAATACGCGGTATTTGTACATAACACCTCTCCACATTGTTCAACTAAATTTTCTCCTTTTGAACTCGTGTATGGGCGTAAGGTGGATTTACCTTCATTTGTAAACAAAGAACCAAAGCCTCAAAACACTTATGAAAATTTTTTACATGAATTTAAAAACAGGCTTCAACAGATCAATTCGATTGCTCGCGAAAACTTAATTAAATCTAAAGAAAAGAATAAAGAAAATTTTGATAAATTTGTTAATGAAGCAAAATTTTCTGTTGGAGATTTGGTTCTTATGAAGGATAAAACACCTTACAAAGGCAAGTGTAAAAAGCTTATGCCCATTTATAAGGGACCTTTTAAGGTAATAGAACAAGAGGGTGTAAATTCAATGATAGACGTAAAGGGTAAAATAATAACTATTCATAATAATAATTTGAAAAAATTCAATATTTAAATTTTAATAGAATTTGCAAGTACAAAACCCATTTCCCAACAGGATGAATTCGAAAATTCTGGCAATATCTCTGGCAATTCTCACGGCATTTTTGGTTCCGGGCGAAACGGCTCTCCCCTTCAATATTACTTACATTGATAGCCCCGGAATATATTACGAGAGACTAGGTGACGTTGAGTTGTGCGGAGATTATTTTGAATTAATAATTTCACATAATTTATTTGATTATAAGTTGAATCTAAAGAGAATTTTAACAACTTATGATATTTTTAGTAAAAGATGCAACACATCATTATATGAAGAAATCTGCAAGCCTTTCCTAGACTCATCCAATAATGTACTTAGAAGTATAAATTCACAAAATGAAATAATTATTGATTTAATAGAAGAAAGCGACAGCACAAGAAGCAAGCGCGCACTTTTAAACATTATTGGATCAGTCTTTAAACAACTTTTTGGTACTTTGACAGAGTCCGACGCTATGTATTATGATCAAGAGATTTCAATTTTACAAGAAAATCAAAATCATTTAATTAATTTAAATAAGCAACAAGTAGCAATTTACAAGTCGGAATTCAAAGCCTTAGATAATTTGACAAAACAATTGAATAAAATTACTGAAAGTATCGAAATCACTTTTGATAAAATTTTTGAAACTATTAACAAAACAGGAAAGGAGTTGCAGATTGCTAATATAATGATGGAGATAGAGAAAATGTTTATAATTTTCAATTATCATATAGAAAATTTTATAATCTATCAGAATAAATTAACTGAAATTATCGTTTCAGCTTTGCATGGGAAGATGCACCCATACGTCATGTCTTTACGACAATTAAAGAGTCAAATCTTTAAAATCACGCCAAATTTAGAAAATTCATTAAGATTTCCTTCTAGTATTTTAAATAAGAATTTTCTCCAAATTTATAATATTGCAAAGATTAATATTTATATTTTTAATAATAAATTAAATTTCAAGATCAAATTACCACTTGTTTCGGAAAATGAGTTTGATCTATATCAGGCAACCGCAATTCCGAAACACGTCGGTTCAAATAATTATTTATTTATTGAACAGAAGTCGTCGCGAATAATGATCAAAAAGGATTTGACTCAATATGTAACGCTGAACGATAATGAAGTTAATCAGCTCATCATTGTTGATAATAATCAGTTCATTTGGGAAATCAACAAACCCATATACAATTTAAGAGATGGAAAAAATTGTGAAAGTGAAATGTTTCTTTCGAAAGGGCAAATCCCAGATTGTTGCAAGACAAAATTTTTAAAACTTAATCACACTTTATTTTTCAACTTACACTCTGCAAATACGTGGGGATTTGTCAGTCCTGGAAGAGAAATCATTAGTATTTCTTGTAGAAATACGAGAAATATTACTGAGATATCAGGAACAGGACTGATAAGCCTTGCGGATGGATGTAAGTTAGTTAACCATGAAATTACGCTTCGAGCTAAATCTAAATTTCAAAATATAGTTACACATAATTTTATGAATAAAATAAATGTATCTGGGATTGAACTGAAAATTGGAAACATTTCACTTGACACAGTTCCAAAGTATTACAGATTTTCGAATAGTATCAATAATGATGAGCTGTTAAAGCAGTTTGCAAGAAATATAGAACAATTTAAAAGAGAACAAGAAGCAGCAATACCACACACTAGTAGCAACTCTAAATATGTATACATTTTAATTATAATATCAATAGTTGTAGTGGTATTGCTAATAGCTTGCATAATAACAAAGCGCACAACTCAACAGAAAAATAACACCGAGGCTAGAGAAATGCAGAATTTGACACCTAATGAAATTTGATATATTATAATGTATAGAATTTGTGTTATGAAATTTTAATTACTACATAATCATCAGAATATGTATATATTATTATACTAAAATTAATATTATTAAAATTTTTAATAATTTATATTTATTCAGAAGGGCATTAGTAATAAACCAAGGTGGCACTTTAATTGATTTTATCGAGGACGACAAAATTTTTCAAACGGAGGAACAGGCCGTAATAATAATATTTTTTTTTTTTAATGTCTGCCAAGGGACTGTCAGACTTTTTAGGGGAAGCATCAACTGTCCTGCGCAATTGTAAACAAAAATTGTTTCAATTGCGACAGCAACAGTAAGTTTGTTATAAAATTTATTTAGTCCATAAACAGTACATTACAAAAACACCTTGTTTTATTATTAATGACCCAGATATTATAGTATATAATAGTCGAGTAGTTCTTGTAAAAGTTAGTAAAATCCTAGACACTGTAAGTGACTCTAGTTTATTAGACATTGAATGTCATATTGTTAGTGTTGTTCAATAAAGTGGTTATAATTACGGAAGAGCTTGTATTTTATTTACACCAAGTCTTCCAGCTAATACCTCTAGGAAACTACCCCCGTTCGAGGAGACTTATCAAACCAGTACCCCGCTTATCATATATCTGTGGACGAGTTGAGCTTGGGTTGCTAGGATTACCCCTACATAGCTAGAAGGACCCAGAAGCAACCAAGTCAACAACCACGCCGTCACATTTCATGGTGGCAGCGGTGGGATTTCCTGAGACAGTGAAGTGCTAAAGGGCCATATTCCACCCCAGACGCACGAAGGACTCAAAGGACACAGGTGGCAGCCAAACCAACCGGAGCTATTTGGACAATACTACTAGGATTTTACTCCCCAAGTAAGTGACTTTTTTTCTTTTCTCTCTGAAACAATGGCGCATTCTCCCAGAAGATCCACGTTTGCAACACAAATAGATGAGTTCAGATTAGAGGAAGAAGACACAAGAATTGACCCTGTAGCAATAAATTCAGCTATAAATTTAATTCCTAGATTTGATGGGAAACCATCAGAGTTAAATAAGTTTATTTATACAGTAGATACGTTAAGAAAAGGTTCAAATTCTGCAACAGCTTCACAACTTTTAAAAATAGCCTTAACTAAATTAGAGGGGTCTGCTTTTAATTATATTAGAAATACAGAAAATTTGTTATGGGATGAAGTTAAAGACTTATTAATTTCAAAATTTGGGGAACGTCGTTCTATACCGGAATTACAATTAGAACTTGCCAATATAAGACAATTGCCAGGCGAATCTGTTAGAAAATATTCAGAGAAAATCGAAAAAATCCTTGGGTTAATGTGTGACCAATCAAAAACAGATGATAAAGCATCATTGCGCTCATTACAATCCGCTCACAATCAGCTAGCTTTGACGGTATTCATTAATGGCCTTAGGCCAGAACTCAGAATATTAATTAAAGCGGCCAGACATGCTGATCTAGAGGATGCTGTACTGATGGCTATTCAAGAGGAACAAAACCTAGGTAGGAGTGGACATCACTACGGGGGAAATACAAAATCACTGACAACTAATTCTACAGCGAAAGAGACCGGAGCACCATTCTGCAAAAGATGCAAGATTCCGGGACATCAATACTCTAATTGTAGACGGAGGACTATATTTAAGGTCGACCATAGGCCTCGTCAAACAATGGAGAACGTCGGCGAACCACCTCGACGCAGTGAGTCTGTACCACGACCTCCTAGCCCTCAGCCAAGACGCTCCGAAGATCACAGACGATCCGGTCAGAATAAAAGCCAAAAAAACTGAATAATGCCGAGTGTTCGAGCGATCACTCCTGCACTCGGGTATATAGAAGTTTTGGATTGTCAAGCAAAAGGATTAATGAGAGTAATAAGGTCATATTAAACTTAAATGGTACACAGTGTGTTTTTATTGTAGATTCAGCAAGCGATATTTCTTTAATAAAATATAATTTTTGCTCACCTGATTATATTAACACGAATGATATGCCAAGATTGCGCGGAATTTCAGGAGAATACGTGCACACATTGGGTTCGATACCGTTAAATTTAAAATTTGACGATATCAATCTCGAGCACAAGTTCACTGTTATTTCCGGTGACACTAGCATTGAAACTGATGGTATAATCGGGTTAGATTTTCTTATAAAATTTAACGGCATTATAGATTTTTCACACAACACACTTTCTATCAATGTCAATAATCAACTGATTCGTATTAATTTTTGTTCAAACAATAACCAAGAGACGCGAAATGCTGAATCCGCAAAAACAACACATCGCAAGGTTGACGGTCAAGAGCACGCGGCAATGGTGTGCGATGACAAACACACTGTGCTATCAAATTTCAAACAAAGTCGGAATAGGAAGAAAAACCAGCGAATTAATAATAGAGAGTTAGATCCGAATATTAATGAACATAACAGGATACCAGACCAGACTACAAGGGAATTGATGGAATCAGAACACAATTCTCCAAGTGATATTTCAAGAAACCTCAATGGTACAATGGATGAAAATCACAAATTAAATTCTGTTCGTGCGTTAAAGGTTAAACTATCAGATTTTGGGCCCTGCGATAACGCAACTGATAGAGACACGGATATGAATAGAGACTTAGATTCTCACAATGATAAAATGGGTAAAAATCCCACACATAATATTAAAACTTCTGAAGAAGAAAATAATGGTCTTAAAGATGTTCCTGTTAATCATTTGATTCCAGCTAGGACCGAAAAGGCAGTTTCATTTACTACAGATAAGGCAGAGGATCTCTTCTGTAAGGCTGCTGAAATCCTAGAAGGAGTCTATATAGCTAATTGTTTAGTTAAACCCATTGACGGTAAAATATTAATTAAAGTTTTGAATACAAATAATTATGACGTTAATGTTAATAATAATCTAATCTCTCCCAATTTGAATCCTATTTCCGAATATAATATTTTGAATATAAATTCTAATAATATAAAGTGTAATTTTGATCGAATTAAAAGAGTAAAGGAAAGTATAAGAACAAGTCATATGGAAAATGATGAAAGAAATTCTATTTTAAAAATTTGTGAGGACTTTTATGATTTATTCTATCTTGAGGGAGACAAATTATCTTTTACAGAGTCCACAAAACATTCGTTCATAACTACAAGTAATAAACCTATTTTTATAAAGCAATATAGACTCCCTCAGGCACAGCATGCTGAAATTAAGAAACAAATAGAAGAGATGCTGAGAAATGATATAATAGAAACTTCAGATAGCCCATGGAATTTCCCTCTACTAGTGGTTCCAAAAAAACAGGATATAGACGGCAATAGAAGGTGGCGCGTCTGTGTGGACTTTAGGAAACTAAACGAAATTACGGTCAGCGACACTTACCCGTTGCCTAATATAGCTGAGATTTTGGACCACTTAGGCCAATCGAGGTTTTTCACAACCCTCGACCTAGCAAGCGGTTTTCACCAAGTGGAACTGAATAAAGAAGACCGAGCTAAGACAGCGTTTTCAGCTATCGGAAGGAAGTTTCAATACAAGAGAATGCCTTTTGGACTTAAGAATGCACCAAGCACCCTGCAAAGGTTAACGAACATGGTATTGGCAGGAGTCGAAGGCTTTAAAGGATTAGTGTATATGGACGACATTATCGTTTACGGTAAGACACTCCAGGAGCACAATTCTAGGTTACGAGATGTATTCGAGCAACTTCGTAACCATAACCTGAAACTCCAGCCAATAAAATGTGAGTTCCTAAGGCGGGAGCTGACCTATTTGGGGCATGTGATTTCAGAAAAAGGCGTTACTCCAGATCCTGATAAAGTGGAAGCAGTAAAAAACTTTAGAGCACCAATAAATCCTAAAGAAGTTAAAATGTTCTTAGGTTTGGTAGGCTACTATAGGAAATTTATTAAGGAGTTTGCAAGGATTGCTAATCCACTAACATTACTGCTGAGGAAGGATAAGGCATGGAATTGGAGTGAAAAGGAAGATAGAGCATTTAATCTTTTAAAAGAAGCTATTATAAAGGCGCCAATATTGCAGTACCCGGATTTTGATAAACCGTTTATCTTGACAACGGATGCCAGCGGTGAAGCCATAGGAGCGGTTCTGGCTCAAGACGGTCCAGCAGGAGAGATGCCAGTGGCTTTTGCTTCCAGAAAGCTTAACAAGGCGGAACTGAACTATGCCATAATAGATAAGGAGTTATTAGCTATCATATGGAGTGTTAGACAGTTTCGGCCTTATTTATATGGACAGAAGTTTATTATCTATACTGACCACCAGCCATTGACATATCTATATAACTGTAAGGATCCCACGGCCAGACACATACGTTGGAAGCTCGCTATGGATGAGTACGAGTTCGACGTCAAGTACAAACCCGGGAAGGCGAACGTCGTCGCAGATTGTTTATCAAGGTACGACACTAAATACGGAGATTGCAATATCGAAGAAAAGATTGTGTTATTATTGAGAAATGCTTATGACAAATTCGTCGATATCAAAAACAATGGATCAATTATCAACAACAACGTTACAACCTCCGACGATAACATTAACTTATCTTCCAAGGGCACTCCAAGAGTCATTTTTACACCAAAAAGAAGAAATGACTTTACCGAAAACGCCGAAGTACACTCAGCAATACACACTACAGAAAATGGTTGTCATTACATCTATCTCATAACAAATAAACAAAATGAGCCAGTAAAACTAAAGGATTTTTTCAGCTGCATTGAAACGTTACTAAATTACGCTGAACAGAAGGATATCAAGGAATTTAATATTTCTAATCCAACCAAATTAGAAGATTACAAGGCATTAAAATCCGAAGAAATATTATTAATATTTCGATTTATATTTAAAGATAAAAATGTCAAAATTAAAATGTATAATAATTTTATTAAAGTAAATTTATCAAAAGATGAAATCAACAGGATTTTAGAGAAATATCACAACAATCACATTATAGGAGGACATTTAGGAATAGTTAAAACATACAACAAAATAAGAGAAGCATATCTATGGCCAAACATGAAAAAAGATGTGGAAAATTTTATTAACAAGTGTGAGGTATGCCAAGTTAGTAAATCATCGAGATATACGAGAGAGCCACTCCTAGTGACTACTACTTCGGTGTACCCATTCGAACGCATCTGCCTGGACATTTGTGGGCCCTACCCGATTTCTAATGATGGAAACAAATATATGCTGACGTTTATAGACGATCTAACAAAGTTCGCTGGCGCTATTCCTATTCCTAATCAGGAGGCGAAAACAGTTGCTAAGGCATTCGTAGACGAAGTAATTTTAAGATTTGGAATTCCGGAAGCTGTGCTGACTGATCAAGGAACCAATTTTATGAGCACTTTATTTAAAGATACATGTAAATTATTAAAAATTGACAAGATTAATATATCCATGTATCATCCGGAATCTAACGCCTCATTGGAAAAATGCCATCATATGTTTTTGAACTTCATCCGGTCATACATTAGCAAGGATGAAACAACCTGGGACCAATGGGTTAAATACGCGGTATTTGTACATAACACCTCTCCACATTGTTCAACTAAATTTTCTCCTTTTGAACTCGTGTATGGGCGTAAGGTGGATTTACCTTCATTTGTAAACAAAGAACCAAAGCCTCAAAACACTTATGAAAATTTTTTACATGAATTTAAAAACAGGCTTCAACAGATCAATTCGATTGCTCGCGAAAACTTAATTAAATCTAAAGAAAAGAATAAAGAAAATTTTGATAAATTTGTTAATGAAGCAAATTTTTCTGTTGGAGATTTGGTTCTTATGAAGGATAAAACACCTTACAAAGGCAAGTGTAAAAAGCTTATGCCCATTTATAAGGGACCTTTTAAGGTAATAGAACAAGAGGGTGTAAATTCAATGATAGACGTAAAGGGTAAAATAATAACTATTCATAATAATAATTTGAAAAAATTCAATATTTAAATTTTAATAGAATTTGCAAGTACAAAACCCATTTCCCAACAGGATGAATTCGAAAATTCTGGCAATATCTCTGGCAATTCTCACGGCATTTTGGTTCCGGGCGAAACGGCTCTCCCCTTCAATATTACTTACATTGATAGCCCCGGAATATATTACGAGAGACTAGGTGACGTTGAGTTGTGCGGAGATTATTTTGAATTAATAATTTCACATAATTTATTTGATTATAAGTTGAATCTAAAGAGAATTTTAACAACTTATGATATTTTTAGTAATAGATGCAACACATCATTATATGAAGAAATCTGCAAGCCTTTCCTAGACTCATCCAATAATGTACTTAGAAGTATAAATTCACAAAATGAAATAATTATTGATTTAATAGAAGAAAGCGACAGCACAAGAAGCAAGCGCGCACTTTTAAACATTATTGGATCAGTCTTTAAACAACTTTTTGGTACTTTGACAGAGTCCGACGCTATGTATTATGATCAAGAGATTTCAATTTTACAAGAAAATCAAAATCATTTAATTAATTAAATAAGCAACAAGTAGCAATTTACAAGTCGGAATTCAAAGCCTTAGATAATTTGACAAAACAATTGAATAAAATTACTGAAAGTATCGAAATCACTTTTGATAAAATTTTTGAAACTATTAACAAAACAGGAAAGGAGTTGCAGATTGCTAATATAATGATGGAGATAGAGAAAATGTTTATAATTTTCAATTATCATATAGAAAATTTTATAATCTATCAGAATAAATTAACTGAAATTATCGTTTCAGCTTTGCATGGGAAGATGCACCCATACGTCATGTCTTTACGACAATTAAAGAGTCAAATCTTTAAAATCACGCCAAATTTAGAAAATTCATTAAGATTTCCTTCTAGTATTTTAAATAAGAATTTTCTCCAAATTTATAATATTGCAAAGATTAATATTTATATTTTAATAATAAATTAAATTTCAAGATCAAATTACCACTTGTTTCGGAAAATGAGTTTGATCTATATCAGGCAACCGCAATTCCGAAACACGTCGGTTCAAATAATTATTTATTTATTGAACAGAAGTCGTCGCGAATAATGATCAAAAAGATTTGACTCAATATGTAACGCTGAACGATAATGAAGTTAATCAGCTCATCATTGTTGATAATAATCAGTTCATTTGGGAAATCAACAAACCCATATACAATTTAAGAGATGGAAAAATTGTGAAAGTGAAATGTTTCTTTCGAAAGGGCAAATCCCAGATTGTTGCAAGACAAAATTTTTAAAACTTAATCACACTTTATTTTTCACAACTTACACTCTGCAAATACGTGGGGATTTGTCAGTCCTGGAAGAGAAATCATTAGTATTTCTTGTAGAAATACGAGAAATATTACTGAGATATCAGGAACAGGACTGATAAGCCTTGCGGATGGATGTAAGTTAGTTAACCATGAAATTACGCTTCGAGCTAAATCTAAATTTCAAAATATAGTTACACATAATTTTATGAATAAAATAAATGTATCTGGGATTGAACTGAAAATTGGAAACATTTCACTTGACACAGTTCCAAAGTATTACAGATTTTCGAATAGTATCAATAATGATGAGCTGTTAAAGCAGTTTGCAAGAAATATAGAACAATTTAAAGAGAACAAGAAGCAGCAATACCACACACTAGTAGCAACTCTAAATATGTATACATTTTAATTATAATATCAATAGTTGTAGTGGTATTGCTAATAGCTTGCATAATAACAAAGCGCACAACTCAACAAAAAAACAACACCGAGGCTAGAGAAATGCAGAATTTGACACCTAATGAAATTTGATATATTATAATGTATAGAATTTGTGTTATGAAATTTTAATTACTACATAATCATCAGAATATGTATATATTATAAATATACTAAAATAATATTATTAAAATTTTTAATAATTTAT
>NW_020539001.1:0-62622 GCF_003426905.1 Ctenocephalides felis
ATAGTTTTAGTAAGAATAATAATGAAGAAACAGAATTGATGTCACCTTTCAAATATAATGAATTGAGAAGAAGCTCTAAAAAACAGAAAGAACACGCTCCAGTAAGGATAACATTTCATATAATATGATCAATAATAGTCCAACTAATTTTAAAATGGAACTTCTAAATGTATTTAATAATATGATCACACACCACTGGATTCCTGAAAAATGGAAAGAAATAATTGTAGTACCAATAATTAAACCTAATGAAAACCCACAATCTATAGACTCTTATAGACCATATCACTAATATCATGCGTAGCAAAGATTTTTCGAACGAATGATAAAAGAAAGACTGGAATGGTACATTGAAATAAGAACATACTCCATGATACCGTATTTGGTTTTTAGAAGCGGAAGAGGAACAATAGATTTATTGAGTACCCTTACTACCGACATAAATATATCGAGTCAAACAATGAATAATGTTGCTACTGTCAATAGATATTGACAAAGCCTATGAAAACGTAGACCATAATATTCTACAGAAAAAACTACTACGGAATATAAATATCCCAGAGAATATAATTAAAATAATATTGGAGTTGATATCACCAGATATATTTATCTACGAACTAATGGAGATATGATCGCCCCTAGATCAGCATACAACGGGATCATACAAGGTTCCATTTTAAGCCCTACATTATTCAACAACATATATACTGCGGATTACCATAAGATACCTGATACAAGTGTTAAAAAATTACAATATGCCGACGACATTTGTTTATACATATCAAGACCGTCAATAGAATCATGTATAACGCAAATGAACTATGCTATTAAAGAAAACATAAAATGGTTATCAAGCAATAATTTAAATATATCACCAACCAAAAGCTCAGCAACGATTTTCACTAGACACAGACTCCCCCAGAACATAGGTCACTAAGGGTTGGAACTCAAGATGTTATAATAAAAGACAACGTGAAAATACTAGGCATAACCTTTGACGCCAAAATGACATTTAAAAAGCATATACAAGAATTATCAAGAAAATGCGAAACAGGCATCAATATACTTCGTAAAATAACAAATACTAGATGGGGAGCACACCCAGAGACATGCCTTTTACTGTACAGAAATTTGATTAGAACTCAATAGATTACGGATGCTTTATATATGGAACAACGTCAAAAACTGAACAATATAAACTTGATAAAATTCAATATTCCGCAATAAGAACATGCATAGGGGCATTTAGATCAACACCGACAAATGCGTTATTAACAGAAGCAGGAGAACCTCCTCTGAGCATAAGAAGAGAGATTCTAGCAAACAGATTCTTGATGAAAAAACTTAATGGATCATGTAATTATTACCCAAACAGTTAGAAAAACTAGCAAGATTACATTACTCCACACGCTACTGGACAAACAAACCAGCTCCATCACTAATAAATAGTTTTTATACAATTAAACCTCACGAAGAGAACATCATAATCAATGATAAAACTCCATATTACATCTACCCACCGCTAAACGACTACATTAAACCATACATCGATATAGATAAGAGCACAAATATAGCAAACACGGACATTTATATCCGTGAATTAGAACTTCATATCAACTCAAATTGGCCGGATTATTTGCAAATATATACGGATGGCTCTAAAACATCAGAGGGAACCGGATGTGCCATACATATTCCAAGAATCCATTACAGTAACAAAGTAAGACTTCCAAACTATACATCCATATTTTCAGCGGAACTTATAGCGATATACACTGCAGTAAAATATGTGAATGACAATAATATTAACAAATCTTTGATACTAAGTGACAGCAAATCAAGTCTAACAGCCATAAAACACGCCAATAAACATTCAAATATAATAATATACAAAATTATAGAAATCATAAAGAAAATCAATACTGATGATAAATCCATGATTCTTCTTTGGATAAGGGGTCATTCTAATGTAAAAGGCAACGAGATGGCAGACAATCTAGCTAAAGAAGCGTGCACGAGCGGCGATCAATTTGCAAAAACGTCTGCGCTAGATTTAAAACATTTAATAAAACAACAAGGTTTGGAACTATGGCAGAAGTCTCACTCAGAAACTACAAAGACAAAAGGATTCACATATGCACTGACGAGAGAGATTGTTTCACCAAACACATGGTTTAAAAACATAGAAGAAAGTCGAAATTTTATAACAGTAATCTGCAGATTGAGACTCGGACACTCCTACTGCAAATCGCATCTGAAGAGAATTGGTATCTTACAGGATCCGAAGTGTGACTGTGGAAGCCTAGAAACACTCGATCATTTATTTTGGGAATGTAATTTTTATCAGCAAGAAAGATCAAAATTATTTAAGAATTTACAAAACGTAAAGATTATTTTTCCCACCAATGTACAAATACTTATATCAAGTAATGACATAAGGATATATAAATATTTATATAATTTTATAAGTAATAGCAAAATTAATTTATAGCATAATTATTATTATATAAGTACCAATGTATTATCTAAAACTGCTTCAACTGTATAGATAATTGTAATGGCCAAATGGTGTAAATCAGAAGCCAAAATAAATAAATAAAAAAAAAAAAAAAAAAAAACTATCAGCATTCGTATTAGATGATCCAGATTTATAAATTATATCGAATTCATATTCTTCTAAGGAAAGCCTCCAGCGCATTTGCCGTGAATTTGGATCTTTACATTTGTACAGGTAGATAAGGGGCATGTGATCGGTGTACAATTTGAATGGTTTACCATAAAGGTAAGGTCGGAAATGTTTTATGCTCCATACGATTGCTAAAAGTTCTTTGTCTATAGTAGAATAATTTTTTTCTGCGGGGTGCAAGGTTCGCGATGCATATGCAATTGGTAAATCTTTTCCTTCGACATTTTGAGATAGAACCGCGCCTAATGCAAAACCGCTTGCATCCGTGGTTAATGAAAATTCTCGATCGAAATCGGGATACTGCAGTAAAGGTGGATTTATTAGTTTTTGTTTAAGTTCATTAAATGCAAGTTCACACTCTTGGGTCCAATTAAATTTTGCGTCTTTTTTTAATAATTCGGTTAGAGGTAATGCAATTCGGGAGTAATTTTGTATAAATTTGCGGTAATTTTATTTCTTTTTGATTGGAAGGAGTGGGAAAGTTTTTACTGAGGAAATTTTATCAGGATCAGGAGACACACCGTGTGCACCGATAATATGGCCTAAATACGTAATTTCGTGTTTCAAAAAATGACACTTATCGGGTTGCAACTTTAGATTGTATTGTCGTAATTTTTCTAGCACTTCTAGTAACTTGGTATTATGTTCTTCAAGTGTTTTCCCGTAAACTATTATGTCGTCCATATAAACTAGAGTTCTAATTCCTTGTATGCCCGACAAAATTGTATTGGTCAGTCTCTGTAAAGTCGCCGGTCCGCCCTTAAGTCCAAAACTCCAAACGGTAACCGTTTATATTCAAAATGTCCGAAGTCAGTAGAAAATGCAGTTTTTTCTCGGTCAGTTTTATTTAGTAAAATTTGATGAAAGCCTTGAGCTAAATCTAGAGTCGTGAAAAATCGTGAGTTACCTAGTTGGTCAATAATGTCAGTGATGTTTGGTAATGGGAAAGCGTCCGATTTTGTAATTGCGTTTAATTTTCGGAAATCGACGCAAATCCTCCATTTTTTATTTCCGTCAGCATCAGGTTTTTTGGGGACAATAATTAAAGGAAAATTCCAGGGACTTTGCGAGTTTTGAATAATATCGTCTGCTAACATCTGTGAAACTTGTCGGTGAATTTCTGTTTTATGAGCGTGCGGTAATCTGTAGGGTTTTATGTATATGGGTTTTTCGTCATTTTCGACGGGGATACTATGAGTAATCGTATTTGTATATGTCAGTTTGTCGTTTTCTAAATAAAACAGATCATGAAATTTTGTACAAATATTTAAAATTGAATCTTTTTCGAGATTTGTCATGTGATTAGTTTTTATGCATTGTAAAACTTTTTGTACTCTTTGATTCTTGTCATTATCATCAATTGTGTCGTTGTAATTTACGTTATTGAACAAACATTGAAAATCGATTGATTCTTGGTTAGATTTGATAGATTTATTTTGATTAAGATTTATAGAGTCGATTATATCAAAGTTGCTTAATAACTCGAATTGTACGTCTTTTGAATTAAGGAATTGACGATCTGACGTAGGATTAATAACATTTATAAAAAAACAATTTTCAATAGGTTTTACAATACAGTTAGTTAATATCAATCCGTTTTCATATTGTTTTGAAAAACATACTGCTTCGTCGTTTATTGCAGTTTCGATTTTTAATGTTGTTTCGGATCGATTAAATGTTTTTCGAAAATAACCAAAGGGGTTGTAAACTCTTGGTTATTGATTTCTAGTGAAAATAATTTAGAATGATAATTAATTTTTGCTTTAAATTTTAATAAAAAATCTTTACCGATGATTCCTGAATATTTAATTGGGAGATTTGATACCACTTGAAACGGAAATTCTGTACTTTGTTCGGAAAATTTAAAGTTAATATAAGAAACGCCATGGGTCCTTAATGAATTTGATGTTATTCCAATTAGTTCAATTTTTTTATCTATGTATACGCGAGTTTCTTTATCAATGTTATGAACTTTAATTAATGATTTGTCACTACCGCTGTCTATTAAAAATTATGAAAAGTATTTGGTAGCTGTGTAGTTTCTAAAATGATTGATTCGTAACTGTTCGGAAAATTTAAATTTATATTGTTACAATTGCTATTTACATGAATGCCCGTCCCGGAACGGGCTCTGGCGAGTTTTTTGAACTTGAAGAAGGTGTATTCGATTGAATTTCATTATTTTCAGCTATCGGATTAGAATTATTAATAGATAAACAACTTTCCTGTTTTATTTGCGGAACCGTAGGGATTTGAGTTTGTTGGAAAAAGTTCTTACGATTGGGATGTCTACATTGATCAATCGTATGACCGAATTTTTTACAATAATTGCAAATTATCTGTGAATTTTTATGTTCGGCTTTGAAAAAACAATTACCACTGCTATGACCTATTTTATTGCAAAAGTCGCATGTTAAAATTGAGGATGAATCGGTATTTTCGGCAATGGCAAAGTCTATGGCGTCATTTAAATTATCGAATCTACAACATTTTACTAGATTTTTCAACGGCATTTTCAGTCCATTGAGAAAAGTTCTGAGAGCCATTTCATTATAAACATTTTGTAAATTATCCGCGACTGTTTGATCGTGTGTATCACAATCTTTATCATAAATTATGTACAATAGTTTATTAATTCTTTCACTGAAAGATTTTACCGATTCATTAGGTTTTTGTTTACAATTTAGCAACTCAGCAAGAAGGATTGATACAGGAGTTTTTTCCGTATATTCTTTATACAAAAATAATTTTAATGAGTCCCAGCAAGAAATTTTGTTACGTATTATTTTTATTAGTACATGAGGTGGGAATTTACTTTTTATGGTTAAAAATAGTTTTTGTGATTCACTGGCCTTTAAGTTTTCATTCAGTGAATCACATACATCAATAAAAATACGTACATCAGTTTCGTTTTCAATAAAATTCGGTAATATAGCTAAGGCTAAATTTAAATCTAATAAGTTTTCATTCAAAATTGTAGATTGGTTCTCCATCTTGAATTTGTAATAATATATGAATTTTCTTACTTGAATTCCTTTTGTTTATGATAGAGGGTTTTGTTCACCTTGATCGTCGCTCCAGGGTTGTAGATTTAAGTCCTGATTTGGTCCCACGTTTTAAACTTCAAAATCTTCCACTTGTTATTATTCTTTTTATTAAATCTTCCAGTTATTATTTTTATTAGAATTATTTTGATGATTTTTATATAGATTTTGATCGATTTATTTGATAAGCACTTTATTTTTGTATCACTTGATAATTTTAAGAGTTTGGATATTTTTCACACACTTTTTGTTTTAATTTTTTTTTATTTATTTTATTAATTTGTACTCTTATCTCGGAGTTGGATTCGATTAAGCTGCCACCAAATGAAGAGACGTTAGTAATGAATTTACTAATTAATGAATAAATGTAACCAATTTTTAATAACTTCTTGAGTAGATTATAGTTTATTTGGAATACTTAACGACGAGAATTGGAACATTTGTAGCTCTTCTGGAAGTGTGTGAAATCAAAGAATTTATTTAGATACAAAAATTTATTTATCGCTTTATTATAATATTTCAGTTGTTGTTTGTTCAAGAGTTCAGGACTAACTAACTTATATTTTTACATTTTTAAAATATTTCCAATATTTCTAGTTTTATGATAGCTCGCCGAGGGTACATGAGCTATCATGTAAACTTTTATTAAGGGTTGTCTGGCAGATATACAAAATATTCGCAACATTTACCGTTACTTGGGATTATACATCGTTCGAATGAATTTACTTACGACTAATATTTATAATTATAAAGAACACAATTCTCAACAATATATATTTACATTATGGAAGTAAAATGTTTTTTTTTTACTTTCAGAATTTGAAAAAAGGATTTCGTGGATTGTTCGGTGCCGTGATAGTGAATGCTATATATTTTGCAGGTAATTTTACAATTAATTCACAATGTTTTGATACTCATTCTATGTTTTTTATCCCGTTTGCCACGCTCACAAAATTCACATGTTTTGTAGGGTGCCATTTCTATTTAAAGCGGGTATATAAAAAGTAGTCCTGCTAGGAAACTTCTAAATGATTTTGTATTCATTTTGTAGTGCCGAAAGTTCTGGATACAAAATTAAAATTTTAATATTTTTTGCATTTTAATTTACTTATTTATTTATCACCGTTTTTTACATTTTCATTTACTGTTTTTTTTTTAAATCTTTATAAGAACTTAGAATCTTTATTACTTTATGGATAAAAAATTAAATATTCACTATTTTATTTGCATTTTAATTTACTAAAAAAAAAATTTATCACTTCTATATTTTTATTTACTAAAATGTGCTTATAAGCATTTAAAGAATTAAATCACAATTTTTGTTTTTAGCATAACATTTGCTGATACTTCTAAGATCAATTGTACAAAAATATTGGTTATTATTACACGCATTAATGTGTAAAAAATATCTTAGCCAAATTGAACATTTGCAATTATATATAGTGGTATACTTACAAAAAATTTATTGAATATAAAATATTAAATACCTAATATTTAACAAATAAAATTTAATATTAATTAATTGAATTTGATACATATCTTTTAGTTTCATTATTTGGCAATACATTACTATTGTTATCAATTACTATTATTATAAATTACTACATCTACATGTCTAAGTTACGAACTAAAGAAAAACAAGTAACAAAAATTATTATTGAAATTTTAAATACAACACTTAATAAAAACTGCAATATACAGGTCTTTAAAGTACAAATTATTTTTGAAAACACTTTTATTAATCTTCATCACTGAATTTCAAATACATTTATCTTAAATGCAATTTTGTTGCTTATTTTGAATAATTGCAAACAATCTAAATACTTAAATTTCTTTTCCATCAGTTTCCTGGAAATGGACTTACAGTTGCTTCTACTCTACCAAGGTAATTATTTTAAATCCTTAGTTTTGTTTTCTTCGTTTAATGAAACATTTTTATTGCATACCTAGTTTTGTAATAATACTAAAAATATTTAAAACAACTAAATTTTAATACCATGATGAGCTTTTAACCGCCCCAGTATGAGGTCCTTGATTATACGGTTACCTGAATCAATACTTTTTAACAATTAAATTATACTCAATTATATTAATTATACTAAATTATACTCAATTTTAATATTTCTAAACTAATCAATATATTTGATTGCAGCGTGTACCTGAATTGGAAGTGGATTTCTGGAATTGAGCTCGTGAGGTCTGTCCAGCCTATCAAAAACTAATAAAGGTAATTATTTACAATTTTATTTTTATACATTTGTTCATTTTACATCTTGTAACATGAGGTTCAAAAATATCCTGGATTTGAATTAAAATACTAATGATAGTGTAGAAGAGCACTTCTATTTAACTAATTTATTTTCTCTTTTCTGTTTCAATAAAGTATTTTATGAATTTGTTTTGTCATACTATTTATATTTACGTTTTTTACAATGATGATACCATTACCGCCCCAGTATGACAGCTTTGATTATACGGTTTAACTGAACTTGATAACAAACCCAGTTTAATTTACAATATTTGTTCATAACTAATTATAATTATTTTAAATTACAGATCAAACATTGTATGAGCAAGAGGAATACAAAGGATTGTATTGAGAATTCTCTAGGGCTTGCAAAAAGGTAATTAACCATATTTTTTTTTATATTTATCCCAATTGCCACGCTGCCTGTTATCCATTAACTCGACAGTGCCAACATTAGTTTATCTTTGGGTATAATAATTTCCTGCTAGGAAACTTCATAATGATGTTTTATGTCTTATTGGAGTGCCAAAAGTTATGGAAACAGTAAAAGATAATTAAGAATTTTAATATTAATTAATTAAAATCTGTTTTATGGATTATAGTTTATTTTACAAATTAATTTTTTGTTATTTAAAATTTGTTTTATGATTTAAACATATTTTTGTTTTACAGAATCTGTGTTATTATATAATTGTTTTCTTCTTTTATAAATTATATAATTTTTTTGATACGAATTATATATTGTTTTATAAGCAATATGAATATTTAATAATTTCTTTGTTTTGTTTTATGGATTGAAATTCAATTTATTATTATATAATTCTTTTCTTTACATTCTGTTTTATGAACTATATAATTTGTTATACAATAATCAATAATTTAGTAACATTATTTTGAATGAAACTGTAATTAAAAATTGTTTTATTTGCACAAATATATATATTAAATTCAAATTCTTTCTATTGCAGATGTACAAAATTTAAATAAAATCTTCTGGTGCATATTTGAGTGGTCCAAACCGTTCACAAAAAGGTATTGCATTATTTATTACTCGACTTTCTTAACACAACTTGGTGTGTTCATTTATATTTAAATTTGAGATTCCTTTTCACCAAATAACCATGTACACATCTATCATTTCATTCAAGATTTGTATTTAAATTTAAGTTTTTTATAAAATTAAAACGATATACAGGTATTTAATATTCTATTTTTTCTTAATAGATCTGTAACTATTCTTGTCCCAATTGCCCCGCTAAAATGTTTATAATTAACTTTTTAGTGCCAAATTATAATTATTATTGACTATTACCAAGAACTCTCCATCCAATAAATTTAAACCTTGGTTTAATTCCAACATTATTAAAAACTTGCGTATGAAAAAATACTATCACAAAAAATATAAATTAACTAATAACACTTTATATTACGAAAATTTTAAATTATATAGGAAATTAACAAAATCACTCATGAAAGACGCTTATAACTTATATATAACAGATGTTGAACGTTCTCTATCGCATAATCCAAAATACTTCTGGTCATTCTTACGCAGTAAGACTACCTCTAACATAGTTCCTAATAGAGCATGCTACTTGGACAAATATTATGATTCACCTGATGCTATAGTAGATGCATTTAATTCATACTTTTCTAGTGTTAATCAACCCAAGCTAGATATGCCTATTTCGTTTGATTATAACAATAGAGTAATGGTTGATATTGAGAAGATTGATTCTAGTTGTGTGCAAGTTGCAATGGCAAGTTTGAAAAATTCTAAAACATTTGGATTTGACGGTATTCCATCATTTCTTGTACGTGATTGTTCAACTGTTCTTTGTGATCCACTTGCATTTTTATTTAATCTGTCGTTGAGTTCAAACACTTTTCCGAACTGTTGGAAGATCGCGCGTATAGTACCAATTTTCAAACATGGCGACTCATCTAATATTACTAATTATAGACCCATATCTTTATTATCTAATTTTGCTAAAGTTTTTGAAAAAATTGTATTTAATAAACTAATTCCATCAATAAAATATTTAATTTCTAATAATCAGCATGGTTTTATGCCTGCTCGTTCGACAACTACTAATCTTATATGCATTAAACAATTTCTTGCTGAGAATCTTGACATTAACGGACAAGTTGATGTAATTTACACTGATTTTAGTAAAGCTTTTGATAAAATAGATCACAATATACTACTTACTAAATTATCCAAAATTGGTTTTAATACTTCACTTACTTATTTCTTTAAAAGCTATCTTGAAAATCGTAAACAGTTTGTTTTTCTTAACGGATTTTTGAGTAATTTTGCAACTGTCAGCTCGGGTGTGCCCCAGGGGTCCACCCTTGGTCCTCTTTTATTCAATATTTTTATCAACGATATATCGGAAGTAATTAATTGTCCTCATCTATTGTTTGCAGATGACCTTAAGTTATATCTTAAAATAAACTCAATAGATGACTGCCTAGTAATGCAGTCTCAACTAAATTCATTTCACTCCTGGTGTGTTCAAAATAAACTGGAACTGAATATATCTAAATGCAAAATTATTAGTTTTACAAACAAGCGCGTTCCGACGCATTTTGATTATAAAATTTCTGACACCTGCATAGAAAGGTGTGATAAAATATCTGACTTAGGCATTGTATTTGATTCTAGTTTGACTTTTACAGATCACATATCTAACATATGTAGCAACGCGCAAAAATCACTAGGAATATTATTAAGAAACTGCAAAAAATTTGAATCTAATCTGTCACTAATTAGCATATACTATGCAATTGTACGTTCAAAGCTGGAGTATGGATCGATCATTTGGTATCCTAACCATAGCAATAATTCAGATGCGATAGAGAAAGTTCAAAGAAAATTTCTAAAATATCTATACTTTAAAAAACACAAAATTTATCCTGAACGTGGTTTCGACCACAATATTTTACTTAATACATTCTGCGTATCATCTCTTGCAACACGTCGTTTCACTGATAGTATTTTGTTCCTGTATAAATTATGTAATAATGCCATAGATTGTCCTCAAATTCTAGACCAACTATCCTTTAACGTTCCTAGACTCTCATCCCGAACTCAAATGTTTTTCAAATATCCTACTCCTAAGACTAATGCTTTATTAAACTCACCTATAGTGCTAATGTCCTCTAATTTCAACTCAATTAATAAAGATATCGATATTCACAATACTTCAGTAAAACAATTAATTACCATCTGTACAAGTTAATCTTAATATTTTGCCACGAATATGTTATTTTCATCATATATAATTTAGTTTTACCGTTTAGAATTTTTTTAAGAGTTTTTTATTTTGTGTTATGTATTGTTATGTTAAGAATTATATTATGTTATGTTATTAATATTAATATCATATATTAGTATATTTGTATTATTATAATATGTATATTAAAATTGTATTTTTAAGTCCTCCTGGAGCTACTCTGTGGGCTATACGATAAATAAATAAATAAATAAATAAATAAATTATTGGGAATATTAAACCACTCTAGGAAACTTCATAGTGACTTTTACTGTTACAATGGAGTGCCGAAAGTTGTTGGTACGGTACATTTAGTTACAACACATATTAATATTTCATATATGACAAATTATATGAAGATCCAATTAAAATAACTGGAATCAATCTCTCTTCAGTAATGTCTTAATAAACTTCAGGTGAAAAGTTAAAATGGTAGCTGCTTCATTAATAATTTTTGATATTAGTAATCATTTTTTTTATTAAATTTTAAATCTTGATTTTTTTTAACCCTTTTTTGATATTCAATAACATGTTTAAGACTGCATATCTGCATAATTGTTTTTTTTTTTTTTTTGAATAGTCATTATGTATGTTTTTGTATAAGACTCTTATAATATTAATTAATTAATTAACTTTTCGAATTTAAAAATGACTTATCAGTGGACATGATACAGTCTTCAACATGGTTTTAGTATTTTTATTACTGTTACATATTTTTATTAATTTAATCTTAATTTTTATAATTCAATTCAATGATGATAAACCTACCGCCCCAGTATGAAGATCGTGATTTTACGGTTTTACTGAATTTCTTTCTAAGTGCACAAATATTTATTATTAATTTCTGCACAGTACTAAATTTTTTCTTTTTTTTTGCAGATGTATCAGACATTTCGAATGAATTTGGTGCGTCTTTCAAAACAAAAAGGTGAGATATTCTTATATTTTGTAGGATTGTATGAAAAATGTTTTCAAAAAAATTTCATTTCAATTTTAGAAATAAAAAATAAATATTATTTAAACTGAAATCATTTTTTACTTTTTATTTATTATTCAAATCACAATTTTAGTTGGGGTAATATCAATAAAAAATATTCATATATAGTTACATTACTTTAGTAAATACTTTATTACTAATGTGTTAAGATTTCATTTTTAATATATTTTGTATACCAAAAGTTTACAATTTAAAAACAATTTTGTCAGTTCTTACTTTTTTTCGATTTATTGTTCAAAGCACTACACAATATAAATTCAAATTTAATTAAACCATTATAATTATAAACAAATACACATGCATTATTTATTTGTACACATAATTTACATCATTTATTTAAAATAATAATTATTTAAATTTTGATTAACTTAAAAAATTCAATTTTACTTAAGAGCTTCAAGCACTATTTATTTTTATTTGTTACTATGATGATTTATAGTTATCCCTGTCCTACAAATTCATGGTGAACTACTTCTCTGATATAACTTCAGATATTTAGTTTTGTTATATATTTTTCTTCAAATATTAACGTAGATTTTTTTTTTAATTTCAGGCGCCTCCACGATTTGTGTGATTGATTGATGATAAGATTGAAGACGATATCTAGGTAATTTTTTTTTTGGTCACTCAGAATTTACTTGTGTTAATACTTATTTTTGGTAAATTTCAATTCAATATGAGAAATTAATATTTTTAACAAAACTTAGTATAGATTATAAAAAAAACTATTTTATCTTTTTTTAATTTTTTTATGATTTGATACATATTTCTAGTCATATATTAAATATTATATTTATAATTCTTTTTTTCATATTACTCTAGTAATTTAATTGAAGTCTTAAAATTAATCTTTAAAATAAAATTACAAAAAGTGTTTTGCATAAGAAATTATTTCTTAATTTTTTTTATTACTTCAATGTACATCATTATACTTTATCGTATCCACATTTAAAAGAAATTAAACTACAATTTTAATTAATTTATATAAGAAATTAAATTCCATTCAAGAATTTTATGCACATTATTTTATTACAATGATGATTTATAGTTATCCCTGTCTTACAAATTCATGGTGAACTACTATTCTGACAACAATATCCTATCATTAAATTGATAGGCATATTGCTTGAAATTTTACCATAGATTTTTCTTTTGCAGGTGTTCCATAATTTTTGATCAATCACTGGCAAGATTGAAGTCGTCATATCCAGGTAATTTTTCATCAAATTTAAACTCATGTGTTATTTTTTAATTAAAATAAAATTTTAATTATATATTATGATGATAAATCTACCGCCCCAGTATGAAGATAATGATTTTACGGTTTTACTGAAATCAATACTAGTTGTAAATATATAGATTTACTTTATCAAACACAAAACTAAATTACAATTTTCTTTACAGATGTAGGAAGCACCTACAGTGAATTTGTTATTGCACTCGCAGTACATTTATTTGTGTCTTCTAAAACAAAATGAGGTGAGCAATGAAAAATGAAATACATTTGTACTTGTCCTTTAAAAAAAACTCTCCTTTTTAATAAGGATTGCATTTTAGTCCTGTTATTATTACAATGATGATTTTTAGTTATACCTGTCTTACAAACTCATGGAGAATTACTTTTCTGATCACTTCAATATTTATTTATATTGTTATATAATTTTTTCTTCAAATTGTATAATACATTTTTATTTTTCGGGTGCTCCGTGATTTGATTAATCCCATCAAAAAGATTGAAGTCATATCCAGGTAAGTTTTTTTTTGTCATTCAATCTAAGTTTTACTTTCAACCTAATACTATGCATTATGCATTATGCATTAACACACTATAAGTGGGTAAACAATGATTTTACTATCACTAAATTTAAAATCAGGCTGTTAGTAGTAATAGTAAAAATTACTAGTATTTACAAATGGATACTTGAAATGCAGACTTTAGTATTTTTTTTGGAAAATTGCATTATTTATTTATTTATTTATTTTAATATATTGCCCACAGATTTCTCCAAGAGGACTCAAAAATACAATTATTTTACATAATGAATAACAATTAAAATATATGCAAAATTACAATATATAGTTAGTAACATAAAATGCTTACATAAAATTACATATAATGCAGAATGTGACAATATTATTTATAAGCAGAATAAGAAAAGAATGAGATATTTGAAAAGAAAATAAAAAGGTCAACTTGTGCAGATGGAGATTATTTGATTAGGTAAAGTGTTGTGAATATCTATTTCATTATTAATTAAATTAAAGATAGAGAACATAAGTAAAATTGGCGAATTTAAGAGAAAATTAGATTTAGGGGTAGGATAATTGGAAAATAATTTAATAATTTATAAAAATATCTAAGTAATTTTTGCATTTTGCATTTTTTTAGAGCACTTAATCATTCAGCATCATTTTTTTTTCTTTTGTAGATAATCACTTGCATCACATTCATTATTCATATTTTTTTTTTTTTTTTTTTTTTTTTTTTAAATTTTATTGGCCTCCGCTTTACAGCATTTTTAGCCACATACATTATTCATTTTTATTCTTCATCATATTCTATACAATTCTTACATATATATTTCTTATACATTCATTATATATATACTATCTCTTCTTAAATCCTACTCTTCCATCCAATTTTCATTCTTCTTCTTGTTTCTCAATATGTTCTTCTCATCTTCTAATCTTTTACTTTTCCTATTTACTTCTATTTTTTCTTGTATTCTACAAATTAACAATTATTTGAAAGCGCCAGGAGTCGAACCATCGATCTCCGGCATGTGAGTCGGACCTGCTACCTCTGAGCTACGTCCGCCACCATTATTCATATGGAATCAATCATAGTCATTTAAAAACCGGATTGTTTCTTCTACATCGTTTGAACTTCCACAAGTTTGAATTGTGAAAGATGACTAAATATGCAAATTGATACAACATGATATTTCAGGTTAATATTAAGGTAATATAAGTTTTATCATTTAGGTTTTATATTTTCAGGTCAATTCAATGACATCTTTGTGGATGTTTATAATCATGTAGGATTGGGTGATGTTTGAGAATTGTTGAAGTATTATAAACGTATGTATAATTCATTTTTGTCTTTCAAGTTTGCAATAGATTTTTAATACTCATGTATATCAACTGGTTGGTTATCAATTCAGAATCTTAGACAAATGCTACGAAATGCGTTCAATTAAATTGAAATGCAATTATCCCATCGAATAAAAAGATCAAAAATATCAATTTTTAAAAGACGAGACAAAAAAAAACTGTTACTAATATAATATTCAAATTTTTTATAAGCATTTGAATAATGTTATTATGTTTTTATTGATGGTCAAGTTCTGAAATCATCAACAGGATACTTTTTTGTACTATTTTGCAGTGATATTATTCTTTGTCAATTCCTCGTCTCAAAAAATTTTGATAGTTTTTGATATTATTAAAAAAATATATAAAATGTTGACTTCTAATTAATTTGTAAACTTCTGCTAATGAAGTATTTTCATGTAAAAATACATTAGAGCTTATATTAAGCTAACCGATATAATTTTCATTGTTTGTGAAATATTCATGTGGATTTATAATTTTATTCCTTATCTGGACTATTAGATAAATAGATCTATATAGAATATCGATATTCATTTAATATCATCAAAAATCGTACAGTCAGTCCAGAGCTGTATTCTGTTAAACAATTAGTAGGATTATTAGATATTATTCTATCTGCTGAACAAGTTTCAGATTTTAATCGACATTTAATAAAATAAATAAGATAGTGATACATTTAAATTCATAATAATTGCTTTGAATGTAAACAAATATTATTCATTTTATTTTATGGATTAATCAAATGTCACTTAATTTATTCGAAGAATTAGTTCAGTTATATAACTATGCCATCGCTGATTCATTTTATTCATTAATATTTAAATAATTTTTAATGTGATATAATATTATCGAAAAATAAATATTTACGTTGAATATTCAATATATCTCACTATAAATAATGAAATCACTATAAATAATGAAATACAAAATTATTTCTAATATCATTTTTTACGTTATCATAAACGGTTTTATAAAGTTTTTTGTCATAGGTTTAATATACTGCAATTTAATTTACAAAAAAATCTTAATTTATTCAAATTTCAAACGAAAATTCCCACTGTATAATTATTAGTAAAAGAATGAATATATATATGTAATAATAATACATGTATATATAAGCTAGTGTGTTCGACTGGACACACTCTCTCAGACTTATACACTAATTTAAAAACTCCTATCCCTACTTTCCGCACGTCAAACGTCGTATATGTCATTGATTGTAATGATTGTTCAAGCTGTTATGTTGGAGAAACTTCACAATTTCTCTCAAAAAGAATGCGCCAACACGAACTTAATAGTTTGAACAGAAAACAAAATAAAACCATGATCACCGAGCATGTCTCCAAATTTAAACATTCTTTTAATTTCACCAATCCAAGAGTTATTCATCGTGAATCTAACATTTTACGCAGGAAGTTCGCTGAGAGTATTTTCATACAAATATTACCTTCTATTAACAAACGATTTGATTCGGCTTCTCTTTGCAATATTTACCGCGATGCTTCAAATAATTTTTTCAATATGCGCAATACATCCTAACATTTCTTTTATGTATTCTACATATTCTATTGTGTATGCATATATGTGTATGTGTATGTGTATACATATATTACATTTATTGTTTTGCGGTTATCGGAAGTGCTTACTGTTGGATTTTGTAAATAGGTTGTAAACAATAAATTAGTATATAAGAGTTAGACAAAAGTTAGACAGTCAGTCAAACCTGGAGTCAAGCTTAGAATCAAGCTTGGAGCCAGACATAGTATTCAGTAAAATGTAGTCTTTGCTGATATGATAACCAAAAGGTTATCAACAAATATTAATTGTAAAAATAGTGAATAATAAAGAATCATTCAAAGTAAGAAGTGTGTTTACAAATTACTATCAAATCGCTGTTCGTCCTAAAGGCCTATCACACTACCAATGGACTCTGGAGAGTCCACATCACAAATATAATATTTCAACAACTATTCAACTGTTCACCGCTCGGGTCCAGCCTATCATTACAATTCCTGGTCGTACTGGTGATCCAGAACATACATCCGAAATACACAACCACACCAGGACAATTCAATATATATATATATATATATATATATATATATATATATATATATATATATATAAAGCGAGAGGTTTTTCTTCAGATGGTGAAATAATATAATAAAATTGGGCATCCATCCAGTAATTAAAAAACAGTTTTAATGAAAAATGTTTTTATTTAAAGAACATACGTTTCGGGTCTTTCACTAACATTTCTCCTGACCTTATCCTCTCTGCCATAGACCATAAATGGGTTGATATCAGCAAACACACAGATTTCAATTTTTCTTGGTTCCTGAAATGTATTAAATTCATTATTTCCAATACTTACTTTCGTTCAACGACTCCTTTTTAAACAAAAATTTAGCACCCCAATGGGTTCCAGTTTGAGTGCCCCTCTTGCTGAACTTTGTATGCAATTCCTAGAGAACTCTACTCTTAATACCTTGTCATATGTACCTCTTTTTTACAAACGTTACGTTGACGATATTTTAACTTGCATTCCTACTTATAACATAACCAATTTCCTAAATTCTTTTAATAATTTTGACTCACACCTTAGTTTTACCTTAGAGACTCAATTTAACAACTTCATTAATTTTTTAGATATTACTCTTTTCATAAATAACAACTCTATCACTACATGTTGGTATCAAAAATCCACTTGGTCTGGACGCTATTTAAACTACCATTCCTATCACCCCAAATCTACCAAGATTGCATCCATCATCAACTTACTAGATCATGCCATCCTTCTTTCTCATCCATCACATTGGAAAAAAAATATTAATTTGATATATTCTACCCTTCAAAATAATTCCTATCCACTACAACTTTTACGCTCAGTAATAAATAATAGATTACCCTTTCTTCGTAATAAATTCCGTACAGCTTCCTTATTTACCTCCCAATCACAACAAAATAGTATCATTTCACAAAACCTTGTGAAGCCTCCAGAAAATTCACTATCTCTTAATTCCTTCATCTCATTACCGTACATTGACTGCCTTTTCCACTCATGGAAAAAACTTTTTTCATCCGTTGGTCTGAAGCTAGTGTGTTCGACTGGACACACTCTCTCAGACTTATACACTAATTTAAAAACTCCTATCCCTACTTTCCGCACGTCAAACGTCGTATATGTCATTGATTGTAATGATTGTTCAATGCTAAAATTTAAATAATTAAAAGACAATAATTATAGTTGTGAGAATGTGTAGATATATCAGTATTACTTAAAAATAAAAAATACAATATGACATGATTGAAAATCTCACAAATGTATTCTCTACAGAAAGTAAGAATGCGAAAATAACTTTTATCTCATTTCATTGAAGAAAACAACTCCAAATTTGACAATAAAAAAGTTAATTATTAAAAGAGTAATGCATTTTTTTTGGATGGTGATGGTTTACACTACACATGAAATTATATCTCGAGCTATCATTGTAACGGATGGCAAAGTTAAGATGGAAATTGATAATCGGATAATAGATTTTGGATGCTACTTTGTATGGCACAGATCTTAACCCCATGCTTTTTCAAATGCATTAAAATATATTGAATAGAAGCACAAGACCTGAAAGCATAGAAGCAGAAATTTTGAAAGAAAAATTCATAAAAGTGAATAAAAAATGATTAGTGTTAATAAAACTGTAATGAAAATAATAAACAGAGGAGCAAAAGGGAATCATTGATTTGTTGTGCTCTCATATACGATGGACCTGTTTTCGGCCAAACTACTATTAATTATCATTATATTGAATTTGAAATATTGGGAACAGTAACAAATAATAAAACTTTAACATTGATGAAATTTGTGCACGCTATACAAAAAAGGCAGATAAACTATTTTAAATACATTTAGATAATTCTTTTCTGTGATTTTTGTTATTAATTATATTTCATGTTAAATTTGTTCAATTATTAGTTACATATAATTAATATTATCACTAACTTAATTTCAAAAATAATTCATCAAAATTATTGTAACATAAATAGTAACAATATTGTAATTTTTGTAAAATTATGATTTTGAATTGGAATATATTAATACATATAACCTTATTATTTTATAATGTCTATTTATTTGTGGTATTACAAAGCGTAGAGTATTATAATTATTAATATTAAACATTCTTAAATAAGCAAATGGTTATTGCATCCTACAACGTCGTCTTCTCATAATACCACACCCGTCCGGGTGGTTTCATAATAACACACCCACCAGTGTGTTAGTCAAAACACACTCGACCGGTGTGTTAGTCAAAACACACCCGACCGGTGTGTTAGTCAAAACACGCCAAAAAGTAGATCAAAAGTGACTACATACAAATATCACCCCTTTTCGTGTTATTGTACGCGACATACGTTTGCAGTGAGATGGTACAATTTTCAAGAAGTATATATATAAAGTAAATACTATTTAAATTGTAATATTTATTTATACTGTGGTATTTAATGAAGATATTCAAATGAACAAACATTTATTCATTCAGGGGTCGCCAATGTATCTAGAAATAAACAATGGTATCAAAATTACTGGAGATTCACTAGTAGATTTACTCACCTCACAACGAGAGCTAAATAGCCATATTCTCTAATCTGTATAATTGGTCGAGAGATTCAGGAGAGATCATCAAATTTCAAAATTTTCATTTCACATTTTGAATCAGACACAATTTCTGTTAGAATAGTCGTTACCATAAAATTATGCAGAATTAGAACAAAACCATTTCTCACTCTTTGTATATAAATTAAATATTTGTGGTAATAAATGAATTAAATTATAATTTATAATTAATTAATTTGAAACTAATTGAAAATTCGTAAGTCATTTTTTTTTTTTTACTAACAATCTAAAACAATTTCTCACTTTGTATATAAATTAAATATTTATGTTTCTTGAATATAAATTACTGAAAAAAATGTAAATTGAAGAAAATTAGTAATTTGAAACTAATTGAAGGTTATAATTTGAAATTCGTATCGTTGCAGCTCGTCAATGAGAAATTTTTACAAGTCAAGTTTTTTCTACTAATACAATAATCTTAACAAAATTTTTCACTCTTTGTAAATAAATCAAATATTCGTGTTTCTTGAATATAGTACTTACTGAAAAAAAATGAAGTAAATTAATGATTTTAAACTAAATTAAATTATTAATTGAAAATCCGTATTGTTTCTCCTCGTCAATGAGAAATTTTACAAGCCAAGTTTTTTTTTTTACTAACACAATAATCTGAAACAATTATTCTCACTCTGTATATAAATTAAATATTCAGTTTCTTGAATAGTAATTACTGGAAAAAAATGTAAGTTGAAGTAAATTAATTCGAAACTAATTGAAGTCAATAATTAAAATTTTATATCATTTTCATCGTCAATGAAAAATTTTACAAGCCAAGTTTTTTTTTTACTAACAATCTGAAACAATTTCTCATTCTAAATATAAATTAAATATTTATGTTTCTTGAATATAGTAATTACTGAAAAAAAGTAATTTCAAGTAAATTAATTTGAAATTGAAGGTAATTACGTATTACATTAATTAAATACGTATTGTTCCACCTCGCCAATGCGAAATTTCACAAATTTCAAATTTTTTTGCAAATCTTGATCAAACAAAAGTATTACAGCTAAAGCAGAAAAAAGATTATAAAGAGTACCGAAAAAAACAATTGTAATAGATTTTGATCCTAAAATTTTAGGATTCGGACAGTGCTAATGCACAAAAAATAATCCTGTCCTGTGGATTTAATTGTTTTTTAAACGTGATTATTAATAATTTTATCATAACTAGGATAGCATCAATCATTATTGTACATTAATAAATGAGTTCATTGTTCTATTAATGTGTAAAAAGTTATTGTGAATTTCTATTGATACACAAGAAAGCAAAAAATTTATAAGACGAAACATGTTATTTTCCTTTCAATTGAGGAAAAATTCCTGGTACTTAAATACTTTCAATATATTACCAGTAAAATATAGAAAGCAATCTTCATGATCAGCAATTGTTTAAAATGTTCACCTTATGACAATTTCTCAAAAATTAAGAAATTGAATTAAAATGTTATAATCATAATTTTACCTCATGTAAAATTAACCACTCAACATATTAATTTTTTGGAGAAAAATATATTATGTTGAGTGGTTAACTTAATCGGCATTGATGTATATTTCATCAGTTTATGATACCAAAAATAAAGAAAGTAATCTTCATGATCAGTAATTGTTTTAAATGTTCACTTTATGACAATTTATTAAAAATCAAGAAATTGAATTAAAATGTTATAATCATAATTTTACCTCATGTAGAATTCAACCACTCAACATACTAAGTTGTTGGAGAAAAAGATATATTATGCTGAGTGGTTAACTCGATTGGCATATGTTTCCATTGATGTATATTTCATCAGTCTATGATACCAAAAAACAGAAAGTAATCTTGATCAGCAATTGTTTGAAATTGAAATCCCAATATGCAATTTTATACGTACTATGTTTAGTATGCATACATATTTTGTATGATCGATCCCTCATATCAGACACTTCTATCTGATAGAAAAATGATCTAAGAAAAACAATCCCAAATTGTAATCTAGGGAGTAGTAATAATATGCCCTATTTTCAATTTTTACTATTGGCTTGGTTTTCAATGATATGCATTAAATTGATGAATTAAATAATCGTGTGTAAATATAAATGGTCAAAATCTAATTTGAATGAACTAGAAATGAAATATGATAAACACCACTGTTTGATGTAGATGCAGAAACACCCCTTTTCACAAAGTTATCATTGATCCCTTTTGTAGTTTCTGTTGTAAATATAGTTATAGTACAAATAAATGAATAAATAAATAGCTATAACAAAAATTTATAAATTGCTCTAGTACAACAACTAGATGTTAAAAATGCTCGGAATACGACGATGACTAAAATAATACTGTTGAAAGTGCTTCAATTTCTGAAATCGAAATTACTATATTGTATTGATAAATACCTTTTTTCACCAAGTTACCATACAACTCGTTTGTAGTTTGTTTGTTGTAAATATAGTTATAGCACAAATAAATAACTATAACAAATTTATAAATTGCTTTAGTACAACTAAATGTTGTAAATGCTCGGAATATAACGACTAAAAGAATATACTGAAATTTTTTAAATCGAAGTTACTATATACCGTATAGATAAGTGATAAATAGTTTCCGGATTAAATAATTGTCAAGTGATTAAATAATTGTCAAGTGACTAATACCTCTAGTTTTTTTTTTACAAGAAAGATCCAGAAAATAATCTTAAATAATCGAAAACAAGGTATTTCATTTGTACAAATGTATGATTTGAAAACCAAATTTGAATTTATATTCAATTAAGTGATTGAATATATGAAATATGTAAAACCATAAAAATTCGGAATTTTCCAAAATTAATTACTTCGAGCATCGAAATTCGACTCCCACAACGCGACTAAACAAAACTCAATAAATAAAATGTGAAATAAATAATACATAATGCAGATGCAATAAAATAAGTTTATAAAGATAAACGTAAATATATATGAAACACATGTTGTTTTAAACAACACACATTCACAATTGAGAACGAATGAATCATTTCGATTGAGATTGCATCCAGGGCATCACACAAACTACTATTTAATATTTTAATTATTATGCTCTCTGTATCTACTATTAGTGCATCATTTTACAAGTGCATTATATTTTTTAGTAAAACCTTCATAATAGTAATATAGCTTGGAAAACATAAATGTTACTTTATTTTTATATACACGGTGAATTTGTTGGAAAAATGGACTATATAATAAAAATATATTTCTTCAAGCCGATCCCCGACCATCAAAAGCCTGAGATCGGCTCTGATCGAAGGTTGGTTTGAATTAAAAAATACATTTCTATTATATAGTCTAAGAGAAAAATACTCTCATAACTCCTGTGTATGGCCTTTGGCAAACTGGGCATGCTTTTACTGACAGCGAACACTTTATACAGGACACGACATGGCCACAAGGAACAATAACAGCATTCTTTTCTTCCATATAACAAATCTTACACAATTTGTCCTCCGACACTGGAGTTGTGGATGCCATGGTATCGTTCTTTTCCACGACAGGCTCAGGAGTGACACTGTCTGCTTTGGGTTCGGCAACACTCACAATGCTTGGGGTTGTTTCCAAGGCTTGGGCTTCGATTGCGGTTAGTATGGCAGTCATTGTGGCTGCAACTTTGCTGATGAACTCTTTGCTCTTGATGAGTTGCACGTATACACATGTTGGGAACCATCGTGCGTGCTGTTCCCAAGGAGCATCCTCGGGTTCCCAGTCTTTTAAACCACCACCACAGTGGAAACAGAGGGTACGGTCTTCGTGGCCTGTGTAGAAGAAGCCTGCTTCACTTAGTTCACCTGGACGTTGCTTTAAACTGCTCGGCCATTGGGAGTAAGATCTTAAGCGTGCTGCTTCAGTGGCGTACTGAGGGTATTCAGGACCCTTGGTGACAGGTAGGCCTAGGTTTTGGTTTTCTGGAACGGCATTGGGACGTATGGTTAAAGGCCCGCATACGTCGTAGCTCGGTCCGGGTCTTGGGGACGTGCTCGGAGGGTCTATTGGCACGTTTCCTACAGGCCTGTTGCGTAGGAATGGACAATTAGGAGCCAAACGTTGATGGTCGACGGAGGGGTCGTCACCTTGTTCCCATCTGTCAATTTCAACTTTGCAGAATTCGCATCTGACCCTGTCGTCGACTTTCATGTAGTAAAATCCCAATTTGGCTAGCACGGAGGGGCTTATGAAGCTCACTGGCCATCTTTCGAATGTTTTCAGTCGGTCCGCTTCGATTTTCATGTCAAGATTTTCATCGTCGCCATTGTCGGGGACATCAATGTCCGCGGATTGACTTCTTTCATCGACAGTTTTTGTAACTGTTTCAGACTTTAGATTGATTATAACGTATACTTCGGGTCTTGTATCGATTGTTGTATTGTTTGGAGGCATTTGTAATGCGTTTAGAGACTGTTTTGATGCACTTTTATTGTTAAAAACATCGAACACTGCGCGTGACGCAATAACTTTGTTACACTTTAGCCTTGTTTATTTATATTATAATGGGCTTTGCTCATAGACCTTATACAATACATGGACTGCTAGTTGAGCGCATAAAAAGTGTCAAAAGATGTTCTATGGTATGAGAGCATACGAGGGTAATTTTGCGGCCGAGATATGTCAAATACGAACACGAGCTTTACCGAGATTATTCGAATGCACTCGATCGCTTAAATTTTACAGTTACTTGGGTTCACGTGATGTTTGATCGCTCGGGTTTTTAAACTAAAAGAGGATAAAAATACGCGTTTTAAAATTGTTAGTAGCAGACAAAATCTAATAAGAAGTAAAATGTCTTCTAAAATGTGTTTGGTCTGTGGTAAAAATGTACTTAACAAATACAATGCACCATGAAGAGCATAAAAAAGCAAACTTGATAAACATGTACGCCACTTTCTCACGAAAATTGTGCTTTTTAAACATCAATAATAAATATATTAGATTTAAACAAATATTTCATTATTTCTTTCTAATTTCCCATAATAGCTCTAGCCAACTGTTCTTACTTTCAGTGAATTTTATAATATGTAAAATATTTTTTTAATTATTTTTTTTAATTTCCCTTGAACACTTTGTATACATAAAATATATAAATATATAAATAGTTTATTACATTCATTAGTTTAACATAAATTGTTTATTATATAATTGTTTCCCAACAATTTCGAACACACGGACTTTCATTTGCCCAGACAACACAAGACATCCTGGAAAACGTCCACAGGATATCCACGCGCGGACATTCATTGTCCCTGCGATATCCTTACGGATATCCCGCTTATTCTGATCTTATCCGAAACATGTTAATATGTCGCACCTATGGGACGTTCTGTAGGATATCCCGCGCGGGATATTCCGGACATAAACCGGACATGAATAGGATATAATTATGGAATTGTTTTTTACTTTTTAGATAATAATTATAATTAAATAAATTAAATAAAATGAATTAAAAGAACAGAATTTTACAAAGTAAATTTTATTAAAATCCTGAAATAATTTTATTACAAAATAACGAAATTGAATATAAACAATGTTATTTCTAAATAAAATTTTATTAAAACCAGATTAAATTAAATTTTATTAAATATAATAAATTTGGAAATCAGTCCAATCAGTCCATGTTAGATGGTTGATTGCCCCTCCTGAAATAGAAGAAAAATTAATTATATTTTTATATATATATATAATATAATATATATATACATACACATATATATATATATATATATATATATATATATATACACATATATGTATAGATATATATATATATACACACACATATATATAGATACACATATAGATAGAGAGAGAGAGATACACACAGAGAGAGAGACACATAAATATATAGATATATATATATACACTCATATATATATATATATATATATATATATATATATATATATATATATACATATATATATATATATATATACACATATATATATACACATATATATATATATATATATATATATATATATAAATTAATAATACACATCTCACAAACATACCTTGTATACCGTTCACTGGCATGCCTCAGCCAGCTTTTTGTAGCCTCTGAGATGGCAAACTTGGTTTCATTAGGTAAGTTCTTTAGAACAGTTTCTGAAATTATTCATATGTAAGTTTTATACATAATTTACAACATATCATAAACATAGGAACTATAAATTACCATTGATGATATCGCACAGCACAAGCTCGCAATACTTGTGCTTTCCTTTACCCCCTGCCCAGCTGAACTCTCCTAGCCAGGCCATCATCAAATATCAATTTAATCAATTGTACTGTGACAGATTTAGCGCATTTTCCACCTGTCCTAGCCAAATACAAAATCTAAAAATAAAGACTAGTTTATAATAAAGCTAACTAATAAACATAAATTTGGGTGAACTTGTGATTACCAGTTGTGTTTTCACATCCTTGTTGTTTCTTAGACTATCCTCCACTTCTCGAAGTTCGTCCATTGAGCACAGAGGAAACTTGTTTAAAATTTCCTTGATTTGGCCCATGTCACTACTCATGACAGCCTTAGGAGACTGGAAGGAATCCATTCTCAACATCATTTCCTTCACTTGCTCCTCAAGGCCCTCCATGGTTAATCGAACTTTAGTCATCTCCCTGATGAAAATTTCCTCGCCAATTGAATCTAGCAGGGTAGAAATGCCAGCATTATAAAATATATATTTGTACTAGTAACATAATATTTCAAATACCATGCAGTATACAAAAAGCTTTACGTACAATTATTATCTCTGTTCCGTCCAATTTGTCTGCAGCTTTTTTTCTGGAGAAGTAATCAATGTCTCCAAATCATTATTCATGTTTTCAATTGGCTGTTCTGCACATATATTTATTCTTGTGCAACTTTCCTGTAGATTTGCAGAATCAGTAATAGCTGTTGCCTGGATATTAGCCTTTACATAGTAATTCACACGCCTTTGAAACTGCCTCTTTGAAATAAATCTAACACTTTTGAATACTTTTTTTTTGGCGCCATATTATATTAGAAGTTTTGAAATACTATATATTTTAGTGTGAACTCAAATTATAACTCTTAGATAGAGAACTAAACTGATAAAAATAGTATGATATAAATTATTTATTACACACTCAAATATACATTAATTATATAAAACACATGCAATTTCCACTATTATTAATCAAGTTTAGAGCATTTGGATTTTCAATATTATTTATTAATAACACCACATATATATTTAAACAGAACAAATGAAATTTTCACTAATAATACTCAATTACGCAACAACTATAAAAGAATTCGACATATAGCGTCAGTAGCTTAATTGATGACGCCAAGCGACGCGACGGCGAAGAGAAAGGGACAAACATATACGTTTAGAGGTCTCAAGCCGTGCGCGTACGAGAGCGACATGTTCGTGAACCCGTGCGCTATACCTGCTCGAGTCCTTTGGGTTTGAGACGTCCCGTTGCATATTCATAGGATATTCATAGGATATCGCGATATTGGGAGATTGTGAGGACAAGTGGGACATTCCCTGGCATGTCTTGTGCTGTCTGGGTGACGTTCAAGCGATCAAGTTTGACATATCTCGGCCGCGAAATTACTTTCGTATGCCCTCATACCATAGAACATCTTTTGACACTTTTTTACTTGAGAAATGTATGGGGACTAGCAGTCCATGAAATTGTATAAGGTCTATTCTTTGTTCTCGATGAAGTTCTTCGGCCAGTTCCTTAACAACTTCTACAGCTATATTTTCACCATTATCCAAGTCTAAAAAATAATTAGAGTCGACTACTTCGTCAGTAAAATTCTTGATGTTGTAAATTTCATGATACTCTGCTATAGGGAACGGGCAAGCTCATAAAAATGTCAGTGAAAACGCCATGACTTCTCTGGGTGGCGAAAAAGTGCAAACACGGTGCCCAAACAAGATGGCGTTTGACAGGTTTTATTTCGTATTTTGACAGGTTTTATTCAAACTTATGTGCTTGTTAAAGATGGTTATTGCTTCTTATAATCGCAGTTTTTATCTATTTCTAATAATAATGCGGCATATCTGAGTCACCAATCATGTGCGTATATTAAGTGAAGAAAGCGCATGAATAAGAAAGTTAATTTTGTTATAATTAACGTTAGAAGAAATAAATTGCTTTGTTGGATAGATTCATTGAGGTATGTACTCATAATTAAAATGTATTTGCTATTGGCCACCATATTAAAACAAACATGTGTTCCTTAAAGGTATGATAAAATTTTCAGACAAGGCCATAAGATATTTTATGATTTGCATGTTGTGTTATCAGCTGAACAAAGTTTAGATCTTTCTATTAGCAGTTTGTTGCAGAATGAATCTCGTATTTGATAGGATGTCAAGACTTACAGGATTTCTACACTGCAATTTGATTTGATTTAATTGTTTTGTTACCTGCAGGTATGTTTTGTTTTATTGCATAAAAAGATATTACTTTTAAAAATTTTAGGAAGCTATTGTATCAGTATATGCAAGGTTGAAGAATTTCTCCAAAATTTTATACCGATGAGCAGTATTTGCTAATATTGATAGAAGAGGGTTTCCGCCATAGATTGGTAATTATTTGTGTGAATTTAATATTACATAGCTGTTAAAGTTTTATACTTTAAATTATATGCTCTCAATGTTTTTTCTTTCAGATTAATTTAGGTACATATAAGAAGTATTCATCATTGATTTCCAAAAGCTTTCAATTTATGTATTACATATAACATTTATGTACAGTTAATATTATTATACAAGCTAACAGTCACGATACATATATATTTAATCTAATATAAACTAACATTTCTTTCATTCACCATCCCCATCTTATCCAATAATGAAAGTTTGAAGGTTCACCAAAATAGGACATAAAAAAACAATATTTTCACCAGAAAATTGATAGTCATAGTCTTTGGTATATTACATAGAAGTTTTAAAATTTTCATTCTGTGTATGACTCATTCTACATGTATACGCACACTAGCTTCAAAGTGAGTTTAATTAATATCTCCTGATGAAAGTAAATCCATTTTAAATTTAATTTTAAACAAATAGCGTATGCACAAGTACTGCTATATTTATTAATTTGTCTAACTCAGTCCATATTGATGAAAATCCTGACTATGAAGTGCAATTAAAAACTTTGTCTTTTTTACTCATGAATTTACCTTTGTCAGTTAATACAGCACATCCTGATTTTACTTTTTTTTTATTACGCCCGAGAGTACATTAATTTGGGTTGGAGTGATTCTGCCTAAGCCCACATTATTAACAAATGAAATAAAGCCATCTGGAGTGCAAATAAATAAAAACCTACTTTCAAATACCCTGGAAACTACCAACGAATGAATCTGAAAAGTAAAACCTAAAGCAATATAACTAATTTCTAACTTTCATAATTAGTGTTTTCTAAGAATCAAACTCATAAATGATTTTTAATAATGTTTTTATGCATGTAAATATGATCATTTAAGCAAATATTGATTTAATTTACTAAAGCCTCTTCAAACTTTGAACTTTCTTCATATTTTTCTGATTGAATATCCTTCCTGAATGTAAATAGTATGCATATTGGTAGTAACAAACAAAATTCATATTTTGAATTTCATTATTCTTACCTCTGTTATTGTAAAATCATAAAAGATAAATGATGAGAATATGTAAGAAATATGAATTACAGCAAATGTCTAACCTAAAAATGCACGTTTTACATCAAAACAAATATTAGTTGACAGCAAATTCAACTTGTAGCGACCTGGCAACCCACATCGCACCTCAATTTGACAGTTAAACATTATCTTTGGCTCATCATGTTGGCAACACTACGCGAGAACCAAAGTGCAAGCTTTAGGGTCGGAACTCTCTCTTCCGTCTGCTGCCGAACAGTCAACAGCATAAATTACAATACTTTCCTTTCCTTTTTCAATACTCAAATATTATGTACATTTTATAAATCTTATATATAAAAATGGAGCTCTCTTTCAAATGTCCGAATAAAACTCGAAAACGGCTGAATCGATTTGGCCAGTCTTAGTCTTGAAAAATTCGTGCCAATCCAGAGAAAGTCCAAAAGGTGAGAAATTATTTCAAATCCGCGTAGAAACTTTACATTTTTAATTTGAAAATTTTTGTAGAAGCGTAATCTAAATAAAACAATGGACGGTGGCAATTTCGTAAAATGTCAAACGCTTTTGACAGATGATGTTCAATTACGTTTAATAGGATGTTTTACGCGACTATTATTTATTTATAATAAATTTGTAGTAAGTAGTTTTGTTTGTAGTTTTATTTATATACAAAAACTTTAGTAAACGGGGCGCAAGTGTTACTAAAGACTCAAAATATAAACTTTTTTGATATGTTAATATGAAAATGCACTTTTTGGTATATTTTTCTCAAACACGGTGCTCTGAAAGATCTCATTTGTATAATTATATACTCATTGGTATTTATAAAACATTTTCTAGGTTATATTATTTTTTATTTATCTTATTTAAATTCACAACTTAAATTTGGTATCGATCAAATGGACATTTTGTCGAATAACATTTTTCCAGTTATAATTTCCCAGAATTTATCGCAGAATAGATAGTAATATATGAAGGTCCGGGATTAAAATGATCCACCACCGATGTGCCAAAAATCAGTAAAGTTAAGCATTGTTTAACAACAATATTTGAAAGTAGAGGAAAAAAGATGTATAGCCAGCTACAAACTTGATTTGAAAACGATAATCTTTGAAATGGGGGAGATAAACGGTAATATTTGAAAATCCATAATAAAAGTATTTTCTTCCGTTGGTAGTTTTAGCATTAGTTAAAAATGTTATTATTTTGTAAAATATCTTTAAAACTAGCTGTAAGTGGAATTCTGTCTTAAGGCAATTAGGGCATCGTGCCTTAAGGCAAATTGCTGGAACTTCCCGTACCAAAATTATTATTTTTTTAAAAACGATCAACATTTTTGAAAAAAAAATTACTTTGAAAAAATAAGATTTTTGAGAAACTATAAATTGGACAAAAAATTACTTTTTTTGAAAAAAAAAAAATTTTTTTTAAAAATAATTTTTTTTTTAATTTTTTTTTTTTGAAAAAATTTTTTTTTCTTTATTTTGACATATTGTGGAATATCTGAACTTTCTTTTCAAAGCAATCGTACTGCTTTAACTGCATAGGGACAAAATATAAAGCGCGTAAGTCCCGCGTCGCTGTTTAACGCATAAGCATTGGTACGGAACCCATAGGAATGTTAACAAAATGTATACTTATTGTTAAAATCTCTATAAAATATCTGATAATTTGATGTGCATATGTCTAATGATCATTTTTGACCGCCAAATGGCTCATTTTTTTACTTTTTCCTCCATATCTCCGAAACCGCTAGACCTACCATCATGAAAATTTTATCAATTCTTCATCTTGTCAATACAAGTGAAATGTTTTTTGAATTATTCAAATCGGACGCTCCGTTCTCTTAAAAACTAAGTTACCGTTTTCGGCACTTTTTGCCCCGTATCTTCGGAACGGCTAGACCTGCCTTCGCCAAAAACTAATCAGCACGTCTCCTTATCAATACGAATCGAATGTTTTTTGAATTATTCAAATCGGTTGATCCGTGTTCCCGAAATCGTCGACGAAAATTTGTATCCGCACATACATACACACACATACATACATACATACATACATACATACACACACACACACACACACACACATACATCCATTTTTTCTAAGGTATGCCAAAATGTTCAGAAACCTCTGAAACGTAAAGATATATAAAAATTTTCATTTTCGATTTTTTTGCGATTACTATAACTTACCCTACGGGAAGTTAATTATAATAAGGCTTTAAACCTTTTGCCACCTGCCCGTTACAAGTTACCCCGCATATAGGATAAAAAGGTCTAGATAAAAAATTTTTGGAAGACATCAATAAAGCACATTTCTACAATGATGAAGTAGAAGTCAGTTTACTGAACGTAGTCAGATAATTGTTCGTTTGATATGTCTTATTTGTTGTGATATAATTGTTATGGTTTTCAGAATATAGTTTATATTTGCTCAAAGTCAAATTGGACCTTCGTGCTTTGCCCTCTGCTCTACATATATACTTTTTATTAAATTTACTTTAATTCATCGAATGTAACTTGAAACTTTTCAAAAAGCAGGTCAAAGAAGAAATACTTAATTCATTTTTTATCTCTCCTCGCAAAAATTTGAAAATTTTGTATAAGCTCAGTAGTATTATTTACAATTATACACAAAATGCAGAATCCAAAAAGAATCTGAAAAACTTGAAACGTAATTAATAAGCCGAAAGACAAAAAAAGACTCGGATTGGATTATACGATGCTTTCTATAGAAGGTGTATAAAACTTGCAGTTTGATTGAATTGACAAAATATAGACAAACTAATGGGGTTTATTGTTTTTATAATACCTAATTGTATACAGCATTCAAACAACACATCCTTATGCACTTAAAGTATTAATATTTTTGATTCTCTGGAAATGGTTTAGAATATATCTTATTTAGCAAAACAACGTTTGCCGGGTCAGCTAGTAATAAATATAATCGCACATAGTGTTGTTACTATTTCATTATAAATAAAATATATTATATATAGACCATAGTTTCTATAATTGGTGACCCCGAAAGTGAATAAAAAACACGCATAAAGTGAGAAGGAAGTGAAACATGTGCATAATTTACAAGTGAGCAAGAAATACAGAACGTTCTAGTACCTACAATGGAGACTCCGACCACGCACATTGAGATCAACAACAACACGTGCTCAATAAATCACTCATTAACCTGGAAAATGAGTCAATTATAAGCGCCTCGGCAGCGGACAGGGAGCACCAAGCAAACATGGCAAACGCCATACAACACGGCCACAATCAAGCGAACAACGCACCAAGCAAACATGGCAGCAACCGCCATACAAAACGGCCACGGCCACAAGCAAGCAAACGATGCACAAAACAACATGGCGACCGCCAGCAAAAACGGCCACGGCCACAAACAAACAAAAATTAATCAAACACAAACTTAAAAAAAAAAAACTCAACAAAAATTTACAAGAAAATTCAAGATGGCAGCCCGAAGTTCAAGATAAACTTTTTGCCGGGGGGGAGTGACAGTTAAACATTATCTTTGGCTCATCATGTTGGCAACACTACGCTAGAACCAAAGTGCAAGCTTTAGGGTCGGAACTCTCTCTTCCGTCTGCTGCCGAACAGTCAACATCATAAATTACAATACTTTCCTTTCCTTTTTCAATACTCAAATATTATGTACATTTTATAAATAATAAATATAATCGCACATAGTGTTGTTACTATTTCATTATAAATAAAATATATTATATATAGACCACAGTTTCTATAAACTCATAAATGTGTCATCCGCCATATTTGTTGGGCACCAATTTGCACTTAAAATCCGCTAGAGGAGAGCTTGCCCGTTCCCTATTGAGCATTGAGAAGCGTCATTTATTTCTCTTCCTTGGTCTTTATATAGACATTTAAAACAGTTTGTAAATGTGGAAGTGGAAAGTGCATTAAAAGCTGTAATTATATTTATTACAGTATCTAAAAGAGTATAGTTTTTTATGTTTTTTGTAAAAGTACTTAAACAGGGAACGGGCAAGCTCTCCTCTAGCGGATTTTAAGTGCAAATTGGTGCCCAACAAATATGGCGGATGACACATTTATGAGTTGAATTTGCTGTCAACTAATATTTGTTTTGATGTAAAACGTGCATTTTTAGGTTAGACATTTGCTGTAATTCATATTTCTTACATATTCTCATCATTTATCTTTTATGATTTTACAATAACAGAGGTAAGAATAATGAAATTCAAAATATGAATTTTGTTTGTTACTACCAATATGCATACTATTTACATTCAGGAAGGATATTCAATCAGAAAAATATGAAGAAAGTTCAAAGTTTGAAGAGGCTTTAGTAAATTAAATCAATATTTGCTTAAATGATCATATTTACATGCATAAAAACATTATTAAAAATCATTTATGAGTTTGATTCTTAGAAAACACTAATTATGAAAGTTAGAAATTAGTTATATTGCTTTAGGTTTTACTTTTCAGATTCATTCGTTGGTAGTTTCCAGGGTATTTGAAAGTAGGTTCTTATTTATTTGCACTCCAGATGGCTTTATTTCATTTGTTAATAATGTGGGCTTAGGCAGAATCACTCCAACCCAAATTAATGTACTCTCGGGCGTAATAAAAAAAAGTAAAATCAGGATGTGCTGTATTAACTGACAAAGGTAAATTCATGAGTAAAAAAGACAAAGTTTTTAATTGCACTTCATAGTCAGGATTTTCATCAATATGGACTGAGTTAGACAAATTAATAAATATAGCAGTACTTGTGCATACGCTATTTGTTTAAAATTAAATTTAAAATGGATTTACTTTCATCAGGAGATATTAATTAAACTCACTTTGAAGCTAGTGTGCGTATACATGTAGAATGAGTCATACACAGAATGAAAATTTTAAAACTTCTATGTAATATACCAAAGACTATGACTATCAATTTTCTGGTGAAAATATTGTTTTTTTATGTCCTATTTTGGTGAACCTTCAAACTTTCATTATTGGATAAGATGGGGATGGTGAATGAAAGAAATGTTAGTTTATATTAGATTAAATATATATGTATCGTGACTGTTAGCTTGTATAATAATATTAACTGTACATAAATGTTATATGTAATACATAAATTGAAAGCTTTTGGAAATCAATGATGAATACTTCTTATATGTACCTAAATTAATCTGAAAGAAAAAACATTGAGAGCATATAATTTAAAGTATAAAACTTTAACAGCTATGTAATATTAAATTCACACAAATAATTACCAATCTATGGCGGAAACCCTCTTCTATCAATATTAGCAAATACTGCTCATCGGTATAAAATTTTGGAGAAATTCTTCAACCTTGCATATACTGATACAATAGCTTCCTAAAATTTTTAAAAGTAATATCTTTTTATGCAATAAAACAAAACATACCTGCAGGTAACAAAACAATTAAATCAAATCAAATTGCAGTGTAGAAATCCTGTAAGTCTTGACATCCTATCAAATACGAGATTCATTCTGCAACAAACTGCTAATAGAAAGATCTAAACTTTGTTCAGCTGATAACACAACATGCAAATCATAAAATATCTTATGGCCTTGTCTGAAAATTTTATCATACCTTTAAGGAACACATGTTTGTTTTAATATGGTGGCCAATAGCAAATACATTTTAATTATGAGTACATACCTCAATGAATCTATCCAACAAAGCAATTTATTTCTTCTAACGTTAATTATAACAAAATTAACTTTCTTATTCATGCGCTTTCTTCACTTAATATACGCACATGATTGGTGACTCAGATATGCCGCATTATTATTAGAAATAGATAAAAACTGCGATTATAAGAAGCAATAACCATCTTTAACAAGCACATAAGTTTGAATAAAACCTGTCAAAATACGAAATAAAACCTGTCAAACGCCATCTTGTTTGGGCACCGTGTTTGCACTTTTTCGCCACCCAGAGAAGTCATGGCGTTTTCACTGACATTTTTATGAGCTTGCCCGTTCCCTACTGCTAGATAAAAACACACTTCTAATATAAAATTTCTTGTAATTCGCTTTAAAGGCTCGTATTATGCCTTGGTCAAGAAGCTGAATAATGGATGTTGTATTAGGAGAAAGAAAACATATTTTAATGTTGCTAAAGGTTTCCAAGTTTTTGTGTGCCGGACAATTGTCCATTATAATTAAAATTTTTCTCTTTTCTAAAAGTAACTTTTCATTTATAAGTCTTAGATATTCAGTTAATAGAGTTAACTATAAATAATATTTATGGAATTTAAGTTGAAATTTTTGAAACATCTGGGATTGGCTCTTTTGCCTAGAACCAAAGGCGGAAAGCTCTCACCTTGTTCATTGACACAAAAACAAACAGTTATTCTTTCTTTATTTTGTTTGAGTCCCTTTATTTTCTATCCTTTAGATTTAATGGTTTTATTTGGTAAGAGTTTGTAAAACAAGCTAGTTTCGTCTAGATTGAAAATGTCTTTCTTTAAAAATTCTTCTACAAGCTTAGGAAAAACACCATTTTTAAACTCCGCAGCTGCTTTAGTATCCGCAGATCCGCTTTCTCCTACTATGCAAACTGATGATAGATTCGCTTATTTTCTAAGGCTCTTAATCCATCCATTTGAAGCTGTAAAATCTTCAATTTTATTTTCTTTAGCAAAATCAAGCGCATCAGTTTTGACAAGATTATAATTTATAGTATGTATTCTTCATTGCATTCACGAACAAGCTTTTCAATAAAATTATTTATTTTTTCAAATTTGCTTTTACGAAGTCTTTTCGTCTCTTTGTTTTTAGGGTTGTTAAATTTTTTTAGTTTTGCTGCGTTCTTTTTAATCCTGAATGCTGTGCGTTTACATATCTGGAATTCTTTGCAGATGTCTGATACAGATTTTTTTTTTTTTTCAAACATTGAAACTATTTTATTTTTTGTTTCTAAAGTTATGCAATTTCTTTTAGGTGGCATATATAAAATCAAGGATATGGCTTTATATAATTTAAAATTAAATTTTTTATTTTAGTGACTTATATATTTCAATTTTAACCTGAATTATTATTATTTTTTTTTAATTATTGACTTATATAAAAACTGATAAAAAAAATTAGTGACTTATATAGAGGTCTTACTGACAGCAGATTGGCCGAGTGGATATCGTCGTGGAATTCTAATATAGAGGTCTTACTGTACTAACTCTTCCTATTTTAAATAAATGATATTTCTTTTTTAACCCTTATTTCAAAAATTTATGGAATGATAAAAGTGCATTAAAAGACACTATTAAAAATATAGAAAGCCACATAAAAATATTTTTACTAGAGTCAAAGTGTTAGTAAAAAATAAATCATAACAATTTTAAGAAATACTTTCTGAACCCTAAAGGAATTCGCATATTTAATTTTTAAAAAAGATATTTTCTAGACAAAAATGTATTATTACCTTTATAATAATGGATAATGCTCCAGCCCATCTTCCTTGTATAAAAGAGCAAATTAGTCCCGAATTTAAATTTATTGAATTTAAGTTTCTTCCTCCAAACACAACTCCATTGTTACAACCTATGGATCAGCAAATTATCAGCAATTTTAAAAAACTGTATACAAAATATTTATTTGAAAGTTGTTTTTTATCTACGTCTAATGATGGAATAACATTAAAAGAATTTTGGAAACATCATTTTAATATTCTTCTATCTGTTAAACTTATTGTTTTTTTTTTGTTGCTTAGAGATAGGAAATTTATACGAAGATCTTTTCGCTACACCTTCAGTTGGATACTACAAGTATCCTTTCTCTTTGATTGGCCATTTCCATATTAGGAAATGATCATCATTAAAAAGGGGAAAAATATTTATTGGTTTTATTTAAGGAGTAAAAATATATAAACCAATTTTTAAATAAATTATGCCTTTTCCTAAAAATACTTTTAATTATAAAAAGAAACAAGTTGGTAAGAACATATCCATCCATGAAGAAAAGTCTTCATATGATAAAAAACAAAAACATAATAAGCGAGAAGAAAGTATTGCAACAAAATTTGCAATCAAAAAAGCTTATACAAATACCAAGAATGTTTCAAACGAAATATTTAAAAGGAATATGAACGAGAGGCAAGTTAAACTGGAGTTATTTTTTTAGAAGGAAGCAGCGGGTTTGAAGATAAATCGATGCGAAGCAAGATGACCGACATGACAGTAAATAGTAGTCTGGAATTAAAAAATTATTTCTATGAAAAAAGAGTCGATGATGATTTGCCGAAAGACTGGCAAAGCTTTAAACACTTTATAATTGAATTTTGTACAGCACAGAACATCGAATCTGTCAAGAAATTCAAAGAAGAAAAGTGGTCGGAATTTTTAATTAGGTTAAAAGAGTGGGCAGAACATCGGGGATATTTTGAGGAAATCATTATAAATAAATTAAAAAAAGATTATGTGCCTAAGCACTTGCAGCTTTTATTATATGCTCAAGAAGTAAATTTTAACGTAGTAATACAACGAGTTAAAGAGTTTGAAAACTTCAGTGGAGAACTTGGTCGAAAAAAATCAGAAAAGAAGAAAGGTAAGTTTAATGCTAACTTAAAGAGCATGGAGAGAAATTCAAGTCAAGAGGTGACTTATTGTTTTAATTGTAAAATTAAAGGACATTATGCAAACAAGTGTCCAAGAAAGAAAAACGAAATAAATAACGTTGACAAAAATAAAAGTAGAAAAAATGAAATAGAAACCAAAATGATAAAAATTAATGGTGAAAAGTTTTTAGTGACTTTTAATAGTGATTCATGCGAAAACATAATTACCAACAGAATGGCAAAATACATCGGTAACTTAGAATTTTACCAAACCAAAGATATTCTGACTCTGATAAATGGTGATGAGATAAAGATTAAAAGAAAAGTGAGAATAACTTTGAATACAAGAGTAAGAAATATTCGGAAATGTTTTATGTCGTCGAAAAGAACATTGATGCTAATATTCTATTTAGCAATGCTTTGTGCAAAAAACTAGAAGGAGATAAAAGTTTTCCAATAGGTTGTACAATAAATACAAAGTGTGTAGCTCCGATTAGTTGGACACGCCCAATTAGAAACCAAAAAAACAAACAAGATTTTGAGAAATTAGTTACAGAATTTTAGAAAAGAGGGATAATAGAGGAAAGCCAATCTATCTGGCAGAATCCCGTTGTTCTGGTTAGAAAAAAAGCGGAGACTTACGCTTTTGTGTCGACTTTAGAAAGTTAAATGAAGTTGTCGACTTAGATGGATTTGAGATGCCAAAGATATTTGAAATTATTAGTACATTAAAGGACAAAAAATATTTTTCTAAAATTGACTTGAAAGATGGTTTCTTTCAAGTACCGATCCGAGAGTGTGACCGAGAAAAAACGACATTTTTTACAGGGAGCAGATTGATGCAATTCTGCAGAATGCCCCGAGGTTACAAGAATAGTCCTGCATTCTTCCAGCGGGCGATGACTTTGATCCTAAAAGACTTATTAGGTAAAATATGTCTGGTATACATAGATGATATTTTCATCTTTAGAGAAAACAAAGAAACACATAATAATATACTGAATTTAGTAGTGAATAGATTGTAAGAATATGGCTTAGAGGAAAACTCATCGAAGCGAGTCGAGTGTGTGGAAGAGGTAAAATTCCTTGGTTATCTGATAATTCTTACAACACCGTAAGACCATGTTTAGATCGTGCTAATGGAATCGTCAATTATGAAGAACCAAAGACAAAGAAGCAATTGCAGCGATTCTTGGGATTAATTAATTATGATAGAACTTTTATTGAGAATTTATCGGACAAGTTAAAAGATTTATATACATTGTTAAACAAAGACAAGAAATTTACATGGACGTCAAAAGAGAGGGAAATATTCAATTCTGTAAAAAAAATTTGGAAAGGAAAATTATAGATTACGATTCCTGATGATAATGTTCGTTACGTATTAGAAGCCGATGCTTCTAACACTGGGTTGGGTGCCGTTTTAAGTCAAAATAGCAAACCGGTCGCATTTATATCTAGGTTGTTGACAAAGGAAGAGAGGAACTACTCTATAACCGAAAGAAAAGTTCTAGCCTCACTTTGGGCTATGGAAAAATCCCAATATTATTTAGTTGGAAAGGAATTCACTCTTAAGAGTGATCATAAAGCAATGAAGGAACTGAAAACAAGAAAGAATTTGGATCTGCTCGAGTGATTAGATGGTTTGAGCGTTTAGAAAGATTTCAGTTTAAAGTAGAATACAAACCTGGAAAACAGATGATACAATCTGACGCATTAAGTCGAGCCGCAACAACCTGCGGCAACATAACAAAATAAAATTGTGAAACAGAAATTTTGAAAATACATACAAATAAATATCATAGTGGTAATAAATAAAATAAATAATAACATTAACCAAAACACAATTTAAAATATAATAAGATTTATTTGCTGGATGTGGTCTCCTTGAAGTACAAAATGGAACAGGACGTATATAAACACAACAAGCCTAATCGCATAGTAACATAGCACATTTCACTCTGTATTACAAAGATAAGACCCGCGCGAAATTTGAATACACAAATACATTTGTCCATATTCCCGGGCGATGCAAAGCATCCAAAATTTTACATTAATAATATTAATTAGGAATATTACATTAACATTTATCAAAATGGTAACTTAACCTAAAATACATAAATGAATAACAATCATAATCTCAATTTGCTACACATATTTTCGAAAAGTGGACTGTATAAAAATAAAATAGTAATTAATAATAATTCATTTTAAATTATTATATTCTAATTGAGTAAAAATCTATTCTAACATTCTAAAACAATACATTATTTAAATTTAACTTATAAGATATGATATTTCATATATTTATTCTATCGGAAGAGGTACAATTTTAGTTATTGGTCTGGTATAAATTCCTTTATTAGTTTTAATATTAACGACTCTAACTTTACCATCTGCACCTGGTTTTATGTCAACAATTCTGGCAAGTTGCCAGTACAATGGTGGTGCATTGTCTTCCTTAATTAATACAACACTATCAATTTTTAAATTTGAACAACTGTCTGACCATTTATGTCGGGTCTGTAATTGGTTTAAATATTGATTTGACCATGTTTTCCAAAATTGATCACGCATGGTCGTAATCTGTTTATAAATTTTTAATTTATTTGCACTCAAATTTGGATTATATGGTTCTGGTACAGGAGTCATTATATCACCTATTAAAAAATGACTGGGGGATAAATATGACGCATCTGTGCTGTCATCCGACATACTTAATAAAGGACGTGAATTTAGTACTGCCTCGACCTGTGTAAGCAATGTAACATATTCCTCGTAAGTTAAACAATGCGACCCAATCACTCTACGCAAATGTGATTTCATTATTTTTATCGACCCTTCCCATAAACCGCCAAAGTGTGGAGCATACGTAGGTGTAAACTGCCAAGTAATACCTAATTGTGTAACGGCTGAAATTAAAGGTCGCTTATTTTCTTCTGCTTTAAAAAATTTAAATAAGTCAGATAATTCTTTATTAGCACCTACAAAATTTTTGCCATTATCGCTATGAATGATCGAACACTTACCGCGCCGTGAAACAAATCTTTTCAAAGTAGCTATAAAGGCTTCTGTCGATAATTCCGTAACTAGATCTAAATGAACTGCCTTAGTGGACATGCACACAAATAAAACGATGTATGCTTTAATTTGAGGAGCCTTACGTTGCCGGCTCGCTCGCAGCATAACTGGACCTGCATAATCTACCCCTACAGCTAAAAACGGACGTTTCACATTAACACGATCGACTGGTAAACTGCCCATAAGTTGTTCTGCAGCCGCCGCCTTAAATCTAGCGCACTTAACGCACTTATGAATTAATTTTTTAATTGTATTGCGGCCATCAATTGGCCAATATTTTTGTCTCACAACCGAAAGTGTGGTTTGAGTGCCGGCGTGCAGAAGTCTTTCGTGTTCTCCGCGTAAAAATAATTCTGTAACATAATGAGACTTGGGAAGTATTATAGGATGCTTTTGTTCATACGATATGTTAGCATATTCGAGCCTTCCACCAACTCTCAGCAAGCCTTCGCCATCAATAAAAGGATTCAAAGGTTTTAATTTAGAATATAAGTTCTGATCAGTTCCGAAGCCATCCATAATACTTCCGAAGCTCTCTTGTTGTACGCGTAAAATAATATATTTTGAAGAATTATGAATTTCATTCGTAGTTAAATATTTTAAATATTCTCTATTAGACTTGGACTTTGGCAACCATCTTAAAATAAAGGCAGCTACTCTAACTAGCGTGGAAAATTTGGAAAAACGCGTGTAAAATAAACTAAAATCATTTTCGTTAGTAATGGTAAAAACTTTAATATCTGGTATATTTTCAGTATTTTCTATGAATTTATTTGGCCAACAATTGGAATTCAGCGATAACCAACTTGGTCCGTTCCACCACAAACTACAATTTTGCAACTCACTTGCTGATATACCTCGTGAGACAATATCAGCCGGGTTGTCTTCGCTAGATACATGTCTCCAAATACATTTTGGAGAGTTTTCAATAATTTCGGCTACACGGTTACTTACAAACATTTTTAATTGACTTGGGTCAGTTTTGATCCAAGCCAACACGATAGTAGAATCGCTCCATAAAAAGGAATTATTAAATTTGATGTCAACATTAGTACATACATATTTATATAATTTAGATAACAAAAGCGCAGCACACAGTTCAAGACGCGGTAATGTAATATTCTTTACTGGTGCTACCCTAGATTTAGCGCATAATAAATTGGTAGATGTAGTTTTGTTGGAATAAAAAATTTTAATATATATACATGCGCCATATGCAGATAGAGATGCGTCTGCAAACCCGTGGCATTCTATCTCAGAAATAGATAAATGTTTCAGAATGCATCGCGGTATAGAAATATTTTTTAAATTTGGTAAATCGTTTTTAAATTTGATCCATTTTTTCTGTAACTGAGGTGTCAATCACATTTCTCCTTCCACAATTCCTGCACTAACATTTTCCCCACAATTGTAATAGGAGCTATTAACCCCAATGGATCAAATATTTGTGCAATTGTGGCCAACATTACTCCTTTGTAATGTTGGTTTCCGATAAGTTGGACGGAGAGGAAATTTTAAAAATATCGTTCATGGGATCCGAAATCAAGCCTAAAGTTTTAATTAAACTTTTGTCATCAGTGAAAAATGAATTTAAGGTTTCCCGTTTTGAAACTGGTATCTTATCTTATATATAAAAATGGAGCGCAAAATGTGTTGGTAAGCGCATAACTCAACAACGCCTGGACCAATTTGGCCAATTCTTTTTTTAAAATGTTCGTTGAAGTCCAAGGATGGTTGTTACGGCAAGAAAAAAACGAATAATTGCCGGGAAAACCCTAAAAACAGCCCTTTTCTTCTTTAATCGAGTAGGCAACGCAATTTGTAAAAAAAACAATGGCAATTATCTATGTCATGACATTTTGTGTAGTTTTTGATAATCTAATTTTGAACATATTTATATAAACATAGAAATATCTTTCTATTAATCAAGCTATATTGGCAGCCAAAAACATTGATGTAAATTAATTAAATTTCAAAATTCAAGAACAAATTACAGGCGAAACAGTTGATTCGGCAACTAACCAAGACGATCCACCGGAGTTTTTAAACTCGCTGGATTTGCTAGGATTGACACGTCACAATCTTCAATTAAAGGTTGGATCGGCAATTATAATATCGACCAAAATATCGACCAACTATATTCAAAGGATAGTATAAAGCAGAAGATGTTCTCGCACCATGCATCCCAATGCGTTTCCAGTGCGTTTATGGTATCATTAAGTGTTTGTGGTATTAATTTAGAAAATCCATGTTTCTCACATGGAAAATTGTATGTTGTTTGTTCCCGTATTGGAAAACCATCAGATTTGTTTGTCTATGCGCCAGGTAATCAAACAAAAAACATCGTTTATCACAAAGCACTACAATGAAAATTGAACTGATTTTTGAATTATGATTTACATGATTAAAATTACTTACTTTTAAATGCTTATAGTGTTTTATTTAATTATTTTTAATTCACACCGAATTATTACCAGGGTGACGGTTCTGTTCAGGATCATTTTTTGCAAAGAATAGAAAAAAGGCAGGCACAAAACACCGCCACATTACAATTTTTTTTGACAGGACGAAGTCTGTCGGGCCGGCTAGTTTAAAATAAACTCATTATTACTGGACCATTTATGAAGAGAAAAACCGCCCTTTTGTAGTAATTCAATAATTTGTGTTTGTAATTTTTCTAATTCGTGCACTGAATTGGTACCAGTAATAATATCGTCGACGTAAGTATCACGCCGAATAACATTCGACGCATTTGGAAATAAACCTTCCTCATCATCTGCAAGCTTCTTAAACAACGCATTGCTAAGTAAGGTGCACAAGACGTACCATAAGTTGCAGTTAATAATTTAATGCATTGTAGATCATCATTAGGGTTATCCCTCCAAAGAATTAATTGATAATTTTGATGCGATTCTTTTATCATAATTTGTCGGTACATTTTGACAATGTCCGCAATGAAAACATAAAGATGAAAACGAAATCTTAACAAAATTGAACATAAGTCTTGCTGCAACTTTTGGCCGGTAGGCAATACGTCATTTAAAGAAGACCCTGAACTAGATTTAGCTGAAGCGTCAAAAACAACTCGTAGTTTAGTTGTACTTGATTCTTTCAAAATAGGATGATGAGGAAGAAAATAATTTGAGTTAGATAAATCGCTGATGTTTGGGAAAGGTATAACTTTAGCATGTCCTAAATTAATATATTCATGAATAAAATTAGTATACATAGCTTTAAGTTCTGGATTGCGCGACAAACGTCTTTCTAAATTAAGAAAACGATTTTTTGCGCCTAAAAACGACGACCCTAACATTTCAATGTCATTTGATTTGAACGGCAGTGCGACCGAAAAACGACCATCTTCTAATCTGGTCACATTATCAATAAATAAAGATTCACATTCCCTATCACTACCGGTTATGGTATTATCAATTGAAACTTCTTCAATCTGCCAGAATTTAGTTATGGTATTATGAAGATCAATATTTGAAATTAAACCTACATATGAATTATCATCCCTATCCTCCACTTTATATACGCCTGAAATCAACCACCCAAATTTACTTTCCCTTAATATCGGTAAGCATTTGCCTAATCTAATGCAGCCTTGTTGTAGCACGTCAAAATAAAGTTCAGCACCTATGAGTAATTCAATAGGTAGTGCTTTATTAAATGTAGGATCTGCTAGCATAATATTATTGGGTATCTTCCAATCCGTAATATCAATATTAGTCGAGGGTAAATTACCAGTAATTTTATTGACAACTACACAATGTATATTGCGAGAAAAACTATTTATACGAGAATGAATATTTAACTTTGTAGATCGTTTGCTTGTGACACATTGGCCTTGCAAGACGCTTAACCTATGCAATGTGGACTCAGTTTTACAATTTAATTTTTTAATAAGGGAATCTGTAATTAAGTTTATTTGTGAGCCACTATCAAGTAACGCTCGAGCTGTAATTATTTTACCATTAGGATCTTTAATATTGATTAAAATGGACGACAAAATGGTTTGCATATTGCTGTTATTGGTAAAAAGAACTGTATCGACTGATGATGTATGAGCTGTAGGAGATTCTACAGTCTCATGTAAAAGAGAATTATGTAATTCATTACAGTAAAACATTTCCGAGAATAATTACATTTTTCAGCAGCATGTTTTGATGCCAAACATCGATTACAAATTGAATTTTTTGTTATAAAATCTTTTTTCAAGGAAATGCTCAACTCTTTAAATTTTTGACACATATATAACATGTGAGATTTTTTACAAAATGAACAGCTCAAAGGCTTGCTTGACTTATTATTACTAGTATTGCTATTAAAGTTAACCGTCTTCATAGGCACTTTGTCACAAACATTTTCTAACGCATTTGTTCGTTGCTCAATAAATTTAAAAAATTCAGATATTGTAGGTAATGTTTTCGTAGATTTAGCTAAATGCCACGCTACTTTAGTATTATTATCTAACTTTTTGTTTAACAAAAATAAAATAATTAAATCCCAATGCTTTGCTTCCTCGAACACAGCAATATGTGATTGATAATGTAATCTACTAATATTTAAAAATTGTTTCAATGAATCATATGTACTTTTATTAATGTGAGGAATAGAATCTATAGCACTTAAGTGATTATTAATAATCAAAAATTTATTATTATAAGTTTCAAGAAGTAAATCATAAGCGACCTTATAATTATCGTTAGTCGAACTTAATGAAGAAATTAAATTAGAAGCTGGTGGAGTTAATGCTCCTTTCAAATAATATAATTTTTGAACTGGGCTTAATTTATCATTATTATGTATTAGCGATTCATAAATATCTTTAAAGGAAAGCCATTGACTAGTGTCACCGTTAAACTTAGGTAGAGAGATTACTGGCAATTTTACATCTAACGTTGCTTCACTCTTTAGCCCCTGTTCAACTTTTACAACAAACTTACTTATATGTTGTTCCAACGAAGCTAATAGTGATAAGCTGAGATCATAAAATTTGTCATATTCTATTGTGAATTCTCCTGGACTATGCCTTTCCAATACACCATATAATAGGTCAAGTTTCTCCATGCATTCATTTAACTTTGTTTTCCTTACACTAAATTCAGAAACATTAGTTACATTACTTGCACCAGTCATAAATTTTTGAATGCGTTCAATATGCTTTTTAACAATGGCAAATTGTAATAAAACTCTATTGATATCAGTCATTTTAAATAATGGGTAATATAATGACTTTACAAAGTGGAACTGTACACTTTGATAAAATGTATACGATATATCCTTACGATAACAAAATTTTAAGTAATGGGTAATATAATGACTTTAAAAGTGGAATTGTACACTTCAAAGCAATTTATACAATATATCTTCACGATAACAAAATTTTAAGTAATGGGTAATATAATGACTTTAAAAGTGGAATTGTACACTTCAAAGCAATTTATACAATATATCTTTACGATAACAAAATTTTAAGTAATGGTTAATATAATGACTTTAAAAGTGGAATTGTACACTTCAAAGCAATTTATACAATATATCTTTACGATAACAAAATTTTAAGGTAATAATTTGAACAATAGTAATGTACAAAATATGAAAGAACATATAAAAATGAGTATATAATATATAAAGTTTAGACTCAGCAACAGGTTGTTACTTGAATACCTCGCTCTACCTCGTGTGCTGTCCTGAGAATTCCTGTGTATTGTCCAAAAAAAATTCCTGTGTATGGTCCAAAATTCCAGTAAAACTTATCGTTCCTGAATTAATTTGTCCTCAGCAATGTATCCCGAGATATACAGCGCAGTAGTAACTCCAGATAGAGGTTATGTGTCAAATGGCTTGGCGGCGTGGTATAGCTTGTATAGTAAAGGAATAACTTGCCAAATCCAACTCCAATTACACGAAAATGCTGTTCCCGATCATGAATTAAGCAGTGTTTTTAATATTCACCTAACTTGAATCCAAGAATGTATATTTCCAGTTTGTTGACCCACGTGTACAGCATAAACAAAACTTGTATGTGTATTTTTTGGTTATGGTACTACTAAATATGCACTGATTTTAACTATCCGTGAGATGGACCAATTTTATGGTAATAAATAAAATAAATAATAACATTAACCAAAACACAATTTAAAATATAATAAGATTTATTTGCTGGATGTGGTCTCCTTGAAGTACAAAATGGAACAGGACGTACATAAACAAAATAAGCCTAATCGCATAGTCATAGCATACTTCACTCGGTATTACAAAGATAAGACCCGCGCGAAATTTGAATACACAAATACATTTGTCCACAGACAATTTTTTTATTATTTGTTTGGCATAGTTTAAGATCTGTTGACAATTTTCCTGCAAGCTTTTATTATTAATTGTTACTGGCCTCTTTGGTTCACTTCTACTATTCTTATCACTAGATAAATTAGAGTCAATAGTAATTTCTTCATTCCTGTTTATATCCAATTTTGAATTAGAAGTCGTTTCTTGTTCTTCATTCGATGTAATACTATTATCTTCACTTAATGAAGAAGCATTCACAATTTTTGGTAATGGTGAATTTTGGCTAATTTGCCACTCTATTGTTTCGTCTAAAATCGGCATACTCAGGCCTATAGGCTGCGTTAAATTGGCTGGTTCTGAAGTTTCTAAATTTGTCTTTTTATTTGTGTCAACATTCTCGCCTTGACTGACCGAGAAAACATTTAAAATTTGAATGGCATCGGTATCAAACTTACTGGCTTTATTAGTATTATAATTAGCATTATCCATCCCATGATCGGACTTCGCTTCTTCAGAATGTTGATTAGGTAAAATTTGAGTTTCGTCTTGTGCTGTGAGCTGACCAATTTTATTGTTATTATTAATATTCTGCTGAAAATTCCTTTCCTTATTTTTAACCCGCTTACGTTGATTTTTCTTTTTCTTATTGGGTACAAGGTCATTATTCGTCTTTAAAATATCAATATCTTTAAAAATATCTATTTCACGCACATTTTTGACAAAGATATTTTTAGGCAATACTACCTGGTTTGAAATAATATTTTCATTCTCTGCTAGAGCTTTTATAATAGATTCCCCTGATGGATCACTCTTACTTTTTTTGACGCTTCCAAATTTCAAAAATTCTTCCGACTTTCGCTTATGTCTCGATCTAACTTTTTTGAAACCGTCATTTTTAAATTCTTTATCTATTTCTTGTATCTTGGGTGAAATACTAATTCATATATTTATATTTATATTCATATTTATATTCATATTCATATTTATATTCATATTCATATTCATATTCATATTTATATTCATATTCATATTCATATTCATATTTATATTTATATTTATATTTATATTCATATTTATATTTATATTCATATTCATATTCATATTTATATTCATATTCATATTTATATTCATATTCATATTCATATTCATATTTATATTCATATTCATATTCATATTCATATTCATATTCATATTCATATTCATGTTCATATTCATATTTATATTTATATTTATATTTATATTTATATTTATATTTATATTTATATTTATATTTATATTTATATTTATATTTATATTTATATTTATATTTATATTTATATTTATATTTATATTTATATTTATATTTATATTCATATTTATATTTATATTCATATTCATATTCATATTTATATTTATATTCATATTCATATTCATATTTATATTTATATTCATATTCATATTCATATTCATATTTATATTTATATTTATACTAGCTGACCCGGCAAACGCTGTTTTGCCATCAAAAATATTTTGCCGCATTGCAAAAGATCTTATAATATACATGATACATTAATAATTGTGTTATATTTTTATTACACGAATTTCTTTACATTTTGATAATTAATTCGAACGCATCATAGTGCTTTGTTTATTTTAATTTTATTTATGTCAAATAGTGAAATATTTTTAATCAATGAATAAATTAGATTTTAGTCTGAATCAGCGCAGTACTATTCTCTAATTTAATTTTTTTATAAATATCAGATTTTTTACTTTTGCATTTAATTTAAAAATATTGAATGTCAATTTCATATATCCAATATGCACTAAATTTTTAAATGCAAAAATATTTCCTTTTTGGTTCGAAATTTAATATAATATGATATAATTTATATCTATAATTTGATTGCCAATATTGCCTATAACATAACTTGGAATAATTAATTTATTTGTATCTTATTGAAGTCGTTAAAAATTCATTTTTTTTGAACTGTCAGAATTTTGTTTATGATTAATGTTAAATTCAATATGTCGCTTTTTTATTGTGATCTATAATGTTTTAATCACTTATCATATAAATTTTCGACTGCAAATTGATATTCATACTATCCCTGAAACTAACATGGATAAAGTTCTGAGAAATCCGAGTCCAAATCTATAAAATGTTTGATTTTTGGCACTTTTATTAATTTTTTATCAATTTTCGTACTGTAAAATAATGGATGATTATTTATCAAAATTGTAATATTTAGACTATAATTTTAGATGTATACTTTTTATTTTGGCATTGAATTATTTTCATTGAAATCAAGTGAAACATGAATATATTTATTCGATATTTATATAAAACATATAATTAAAATATGCATTAAAATCATATTGTCTATAAATAATATGTCATTTTATAAATAGTATTTATTACTTTGGTGCTTGATATGGGTATTAATTTGTAATAAAATATATTCTTTCTGACAAATAGTTAAAAATTCGTTATAATTTTCAAAATTATTTGACATTTCATACTTCAAAAATTAATTCACTCGCATGATAGCGTTTTGTTTATTATACTTTTGTCATGTCAAATACGTCAATATTTATTTATTATAAATTAATAATTATTTTAAGTGATCAATGAATATATTATATGCTTGTTAAATTCATAAAAAAGTGCAAATTCAACACGGGAATATTGTGGAAATAAATATTTTTTTACATAAAGATCTGATTTTTGACATTTGCATTTCATTTCAAATTAATTATAACTGTCAAAATATTTTCTTTTGGATCGAAATTTAATATAATATGATATAATATTTAGTTTGTCTAGTTTATTTTTGTCAGATTGCAATGATACCTTCAGATTGTACTATAATTCCATTTAAGAGGTTACAATTTTCTGTATGATTTACGTTTGCGATGGCAATCAAAATTTATATCAAATCATATAATAATAATATTTTATTTTAATTACACAAATTTCTTTACACTTCGATAATTAATTCCAACGCATGATGCAGGTGTTTTGCTTATTTTAATTTTGTTTATGTCATTTTTTTTTTAAATTAATGAATAAATCAGGTTTCAGTCTAAATTAACAAATCAGTATCTTCATCTGAATATACAATTTTTTATATAAATATTTGATTTTTTACATTTTCATTTAATTGAAAAATAGTGAATGTCAATTTCATATATTCAATATGCAGTATATTTGTAAATGTCAAAATATTTCCTTTTTGGTCGAAAATTAATATATGATATTTATTTTACAATATTGTGTTGTATCTATAATTTGTTCGGCAATATAACTTCGAATAATTAATTTATTTGTTTCTTATTGAAGTCGTTAAACATTTTTTTGTGAAATGTCAAATTTTTGTTTATGATTAATTTTAAATTCAATATGTCGCTTTTTTATTGTGATCTCTGATCTATAAGGTTTTGATGAAGTTTTGGTATCCGAAATAATTTGGTAAGCTAATCAAATAAATATAAATTGTAAATCTATTTATATAATTATCTTCATAAATTTTGACAAATGACATTTGACGATTTTCATTTATTCAAATTTATAAACATTGACTTTTAATTAGATTTAAAACTATAAATTGTGATTTTGAATATAGCATTTCATCTAATTTGGATATAAATGTTGGATATTTCTATATATGTACATGTTGTGAATTATATTTTCTGAACTGTCAATTTTTGTTTTTCAAAAATCATAAATCTTTTTTACTCAAATTTTCCATAAATTTTGACATTTGTCATTTTATTGTTTTGTTTTTTTTTGGCCATTTTCTGTCAAAATTTTTTGAAAATATTTAGTTTACAATATTGTTTTGTATCTATAATTTGTTAGGCAATATTTTCTGTAACATAACTTGTAATAATTAATTTATTTGCGTCTTATTGAAGTAACTCGTTAAACATTCTTTTTTTATGTCAAAATTTTGGTTATGATTATTTTTAAATTCAAGTGCCGCTTTTTTATTGTGATCTCTAATCTATAAGGTTTTAATGAAGTTTTGGTTTCCGAAATAATTTGGTAAGCTAATCAATTAAATCTAAATCATAAATCTATTTATATAATTATTTTCATAAATATTGACAGATGACATTTAATTTTTTTTTCATGTCAACATTTATTTAAATTTTTAAGCATTGATTTTTAATTAGATTTAAAACTATAATCAGTGATTTTGTATGTAGCATTTCATCAAATTTGGATATAAATGTTGGATATTTCTATATATGTACATGTTTTTGAATTTTATTTTTTGAAATGTCAAATTTTTTTTTTAAAAATTATATATCCAAATTTCCTTTAATTTTGACATTTGTCATTTTAGTGTTTTGTTTTTTTTTTGGTCATTTTCTGTCAAAATTTTTAGAAATTTATAAAAATTATATATTTATATTTCAAATTTACTTTTCAAAATTTCCTATAACCTAAGTTGGATATATATGCACACGATAAGCTATTAAAATTTAAAATCGGTCCAGTAGTTTGGGCGTCCATCGCGAACCAACATCGTGACACGAGATTTATATATATATAGATATATATATATATATAAAGCATTGCTTTAACATATGCAGATTTGAAATTTTACATCCATAAACAATTTGTTTACGCATTCTTCAATATCTTTATTTTCGATATGATTTTGATAGAAATTCACCATCGACACAATTTTTTTCTCACTCAATTTTTGGTTCCATGTCAAAATTTCCAAAATTACTCATTTTAATCATTAGTTTTCTTTAATTTAATTTATGGTTGCGTTCTTGCGTTTGTAAACCAATAACAAGGAGTTATTGGTCTACCAATATATGACTTTTCATCAATTTGTGTTAATTATTACCACACACTGTTTTTATGAGATTTTCATCACATTTGGTCTAAAAGTAATTTTTTTTAATTTATAAAAGTTCAGATCTTGCCATAGTTTGTGTTGATTTTTTCTCACAATCTTTATTTATTTATATATACATTATTTTCATATCTCAGTCAGGCAGAGATGCCTGGTATGAGAGATTATGAAAAATAGTTCTCATATAATATATACATTTAATTTGACTATAATATCTATTTCATTAATATAATATCTCTTTCATTAATATAATATCTATTATAATTAAAATATCTTCATGTAACTCTTCAGTCTTCTTTGTCTTCAATTCCCTTATAGTATTTCTTTATTTTTCTTTTTGAGTATCATTTTGAAAGAAAAGAATTTCGAAAAATATAAAGAATTTCTCACTTTTTTCACAAAAAATCTTTAAAGGTATGGTCGCAAATTATTTTTATTTGTAAATGTATTTAGACATTCTAAGGACAATTTAATATCATTTTCAATCCTGTAAGCTAATTTATTAAAATTTCAGAATGAAATCTCAATATATTATCGTTTATTCGATATTCTTTTTAAATTATTATCTACTAAATGAATGAAGCGTTTTCAATATGGGCGTATGTTTACAGTTAAACAATTGCAGATATATCCAAATATTTACATTTAAATAAAGTCTTTCAATTATCTTTCTGGATGTTATTGATAGATGCTTAAGAAATATATAGTGCTGTATAAAACAAAGGAAGCAATTAGCAATTTGCTAGCAATCAATTGCTATCAATTATCAAAATATTTTTTTTTAAAACATTAAGTCAAGTTAAGTCAAACATTAGCAATTTGCTAGCAATCAATTGCTATCAATTATCAAAATTATCTTATCTTATGTTTTGGCAACCATTCTCACTATATGGAGACTATTTTCATATATATTATATTTCATCTATAACCTGATATAACTGTTTTGAATTCAATTCGCAGAAAATTGATAATCATGTGACACATGTCTTCGCTAATGTTACCTTGTATAATCAAACAAAAAATGAATCACCGGTATAAATTTACAATAGAAAATAAACTGTTATATAAGAATGTTGAATTGTTGAATTGTTGAAATTGAGAACTATTTGCATGATTCATTCACATTTATTTGATACTCATGAAAATATGTAATTATATTTTTAACTTTGTTCATCATGATTTGCAGTCGAATATTAATGTTTAAAGTATTTTTTGTGGAAAACCATGGAAATAGAAAAATTTACGGATTTTACTATATTACTGAATTGCTTGTCTACATATTTTTTTTACAATAATCCTTTGCTACAATTACTGTAAATTTTCAGAATAAATCATATCATATTGTTCATCAAAATTTACAGTCGAATATTTTTGTGGAAAACGATGAAAAATTGTTTTCTTTACGGATTTTACTTTATTACATATTATATATATATATATATATATATATATATATATATATATATATATATATTTATATTACATATTATATTACATATTTATATTTTTTTACAATTTCAAGTATAAATCAGTTTAATGTGCAATTTGTTTGATCGAACTGATTATATGCAAATAAATAAATTTATGTAAATTTAAATTGTGCAACATATCATCGGTATTTCCCAGTATACATTAAAAATTGTACAAATATTTATTCAACTGGTGTTAAATACTCGTAAATTACTGAGAAAATGATTAAAAATATATATATTTTCTAAATCATGCAATGTAAAGTTCAATTAACTATAAATAATTGTTTAAGGTTACATTTTTATAAGTGTTTTAGTTAAAATTATTAACTTACCAATTATTTATTAATTATTAATTTATTTCTTAAAACTTAAAAAAAAACTTACGTTATTACATAAATTTAAAAGTTGTGGATTGCCATTTTACATATTTTGTTACTGTAAATCAGTGATTCCCAAAGTGGGCGCCAGCGCCCCCTTGGGGGCGCTGCGGCGATTTTGGGGGGCGGTGATGGGCTTTGGTGTATTTAGGGGGCGATGCTTAGTTTGTAAGGGGCGTTTAAAACACAAAACTAAAAAAATATTATAATATTAATATTATATATAAATAGATTATTAAAATTGACACTGAATTATGTAAAGATAATCTTTTAGTTAAAGTTATTCAAACATATCTGCATAGGTGTATTAGTAAATACATCCGTTTTAAAGCTGTGCACCGCCAATTCTTGTTTCGCAAAAGGTTTAATGAAAAGAATGGTTCATACGTTTCTTTGTGTGTCGATAATTTGTGTAACTTTTCAAAAGCGTGTAACTTTACCAAATTTTGTAAGAGATTCTTTAAGAGATTTTTTGTAAGACATTCTGTAAGATTGGCGGATATATGATCACTATTTGTCGTGCTGTTAAGTATATTTCTTTGATATTCCGTAACTGTCCACTCAAATGCCGCGTTTTGTAAAATAGATTTATCGGGGCCTAGTATAATTCTTTCGTTACCTAAAATTTCAAAAAACGTATCAACACCTATCAACATATCTACTTCGCACGGAATATTTAAGTGTGAATCCAAAAGAATCCATTAGGAAAATTTAGTTCAGAAATTTGGAATTGCTGCGCGGGTAGTAGACTCGATATTTTCGTAAGTACAAAGACATTTATATTTTTTGCAAATGTACCATCTTGATTAAATATTTCTAAATTTGTAAAATTATTCGATTTCGTTGAAATTCCAACAACACCGTGGAGCTTAAGGCTCGTGGATTGAGATTTAACGCGTAATTTTTGAAATAGCGATTTTGATATTGTATTAATTTCCGAGTCTAAATCCAATATTGCTTGAATTTTAACGCGACTCCCTTTATTACTTTTTGCGAACAAATTTACCGTAGGTACGAGCGCAAACCCCCCGCCCCCCCGTCATTCCTTTTCCCTTACATTAAAATTATAATCGAAATACATCGATTGGCTTCTAAATTTTTAAAATCGGTTTATGCGTTTTTAAGCAAACATTGTTGAAAGTTCTAATTTTGACAAATGCCACAAAAACGATACCAATTTTTGCAAACTTTGACGAATTTTTAAAATTTAACGACTTGTCGTAAGACCGTAATATTTTAGTATGTTCTATAAGACTGTGATATCTACCGTCAAAAAAAACATAAAAATCGTCTAAAAAATTACTACTTCTTATTAATTACTACTACTTATATTAATAAAAACACTATATTACAAGAAAACGGCGCGGCCGATCATTAGCAAAAACTAATCAGGTCGATTCCCAACCAATATGTTTCGAACAGTTTTTGAATTTTCAAAATCGATACAGAATTGCGGGCTAAAATGTGGACGAAATTTTTTTCACTTTTCTGCGATTTACAAAGAAACGGCTCGGCCGATCGTTAAACAAAACTGAGAAACGTTAGTCCTCATCGAGATACATCGAATGGCTTTTAAATTTTTGAAATCGGTCCAGCCATTTTTGAGAAAACAACGATTATGGCAAAACATCTAAACACACACACATATATTGCTTTCCAATTTTTGGTCTCATTCGATTCAGAATGGCTTGAACGTCGAGAAAAAATAAAATTAGCGAATCGGATTTTTTGATGAAAACAAACTTCTCCTTCAGATAGTTTGTAAGGGGGGCGCTGAGTAACATTTTTTCTGGAAAGGGGGCGGTAGGTGAAATAAGTTTGGGAATCACTGCTGTAAATAGTTGCATAGTCTTTCCAATTCGAATAGAATTTTTTTCAAGTATTCTAGTACTTATTATTATACTTCTATATACAATAAAAAAATGCATATTTGTGGATTGCTTATTAATAAATAAAAACAAAATCTTGTAAATCAAATCGTTCGTTTCGTATGTTTATATATATATATATATATATATATATATATATATATATATGTATTTGTATGTATATATGTATATATATATATATTTGTATATTACTTATTTACATATATGTTTGTATGTATATACATATGTATATGTGTATACATGTATTTGTATATGCGTATATATGTATGTATGTATATATATATATATATATATATATATATATATATATATATATATATTGAACTGTAATAACAATTCGAATCATTATTTTGTTTAATAATTACAAAACGCGTTGTTAGTTATATGTAGGTTACGCGGTTATCGGAAGTGCTTACTGTTGGATTTTGTAAATAGGTTGTAAACAATAAATTAGTATATAAGAGTTAGACAAAAGTTAGACAGTCAGTCAAACCTGGAGTCAAGCTTAGAATCAAGCTTGGAGCCAGACATAGTATTCAGTAAAATGTAGTCTTTGCTGATATGATAACCAAAAGGTTATCAACAAATATTAATTGTAAAAATAGTGAATAATAAAGAATCATTCAAAGTAAGAAGTGTGTTTACAAATTACTATCAAATCGCTGTTCGTCCTAAAGGCCTATCACACTACCAATGGACTCTGGAGAGTCCACATCACAAATATAATATTTCAACAACTATTCAACTGTTCACCGCTCGGGTCCAGCCTATCATTACAATTCCTGGTCGTACTGGTGATCCAGAACATACATCCGAAATACACAACCACACCAGGACAATTCAATATATATATATATATATATATATATATATATATATATATATATATATATATATATATAAAGCGAGAGGTTTTTCTTCAGATGGTGAAATAATATAATAAAATTGGGCATCCATCCAGTAATTAAAAAACAGTTTTAATGAAAAATGTTTTTATTTAAAGAACATACGTTTCGGGTCTTTCACTAACATTTCTCCTGACCTTATCCTCTCTGCCATAGACCATAAATGGGTTGATATCAGCAAACACACAGATTTCAATTTTTCTTGGTTCCTGAAATGTATTAAATTCATTATTTCCAATACTTACTTTCGTTCAACGACTCCTTTTTTAAACAAAAATTTAGCACCCCAATGGGTTCCAGTTTGAGTGCCCCTCTTGCTGAACTTTGTATGCAATTCCTAGAGAACTCTACTCTTAATACCTTGTCATATGTACCTCTTTTTTACAAACGTTACGTTGACGACATTTTAACTTGCATTCCTACTTATAACATAACCAATTTCCTAAATTCTTTTAATAATTTTGACTCACACCTTAGTTTTACCTTAGAGACTCAATTTAACAACTTCATTAATTTTTTAGATATTACTCTTTTCATAAATAAGAACTCTATCACTACATGTTGGTATCAAAAATCCACTTGGTCTGGACGCTATTTAAACTACCATTCCTATCACCCCAAGTCTACCAAGATTGCATCCATCATCAACTTACTAGATCATGCCATCCTTCTTTCTCATCCATCACATTGGAAAAAAAATATTAATTTGATATATTCTACCCTTCAAAATAATTCCTATCCACTACAACTTTTACGCTCAGTAATAAATAATAGATTACCCTTTCTTCGTAATAAATTCCGTACAGCTTCCTTATTTACCTCCCAATCACAACAAAATAGTATCATTTCACAAAACCTTGTGAAGCCTCCAGAAAATTCACTATCTCTTAATTCCTTCATCTCATTACCGTACATTGACTGCCTTTTCCACTCATGGAAAAAACTTTTTTCATCCGTTGGTCTGAAGCTAGTGTGTTCGACTGGACACACTCTCTCAGACTTATACACTAATTTAAAAACTCCTATCCCTACTTTCCGCACGTCAAACGTCGTATATGTCATTGATTGTAATGATTGTTCAAGCTGTTATGTTGGAGAAACTTCACAATTTCTCTCAAAAAGAATGCGCCAACACGAACTTAATAGTTTGAACAGAAAACAAAATAAAACCATGATCACCGAGCATGTCTCCAAATTTAAACATTCTTTTAATTTCACCAATCCAAGAGTTATTCATCGTGAATCTAACATTTTACGCAGGAAGTTCGCTGAGAGTATTTTCATACAAATATTACCTTCTATTAACAAACGATTTGATTCGGCTTCTCTTTGCAATATTTACCGCGATGCTTCAAATAATTTTTTCAATATGCGCAATACATCCTAACATTTCTTTTATGTATTCTACATATTCTATTGTGTATGCATATATGTGTATGTGTATGTGTATACATATATTACATTTATTGTTTTGCGTTTATATATACATATATATGTTATGTTATAATTTTTTATGTAACTTTTATCGTTCCATAACTATTATCGTTTTTCTGTTAATATCTATACTTTTTCTTAATAATTTTCTCTTCATTCACATATTTTTGGGATTTGATTATGGATGTCTTGCACATGTAGAAATTTTTTACTATGTTCCTACTGCGCATGATCGTTGAGAAAATCTTCGTAATATGGAACCACCAAAATTCTCTCTATCCCGTTCTCTCACCAATGACGATACAGTTTCCAGTATTTTCCGCAAACACGTTCGCACACATTTTACTCTCGTACACACTCGTAATACAACTTCCAAACTAACAACATGTTCGTTTGGAATAAGCTTTTTCATAATAAAATATATCATTCATTTTAATTTTACCATTTTTTTAAAAAAAATTTCATAACTCGACGTTTCATCAATTTTTTATTTCACTTTTATTTATTTTTTCGTGCAATTTTGTGTTTTTGTGTTGTTTTTCAAAGTTTATTTGTATGGTGAGTTTCTTTACATTGTTTATTTTATGGTTGTTTTTCATATATACTTTTCATATACATTGTTTTACTTATTTTTGTCTGTTAATTATGTATTTTTTTATATTGTTTTAAGTTGTAACCCTGAATTATTTAATTGTAGCACTGAAGATGGGTCAAATCCAGACCCGAAACGTATGTTCTCTATAAATAAAAACATTTTTCATTAAAACTGTTTTTTAATTACTGGATGGATGCCCAAGAAACAATTTTATTATATATATATATATATATATATATATATATATATATATATATATTTGTGAGCATTTATGTACATATCTATATATATGTATTGTGTGTATGTATATATATATATATATATATATATATGTATATATATATATATGTGTATATATGTATATATTTTGTAGAGTTTCGAACAAGAATCCAAAAATAATAAAAAATAAAAAACAAGAAAAGTTTTTAATAAACAATTTCTTTATTTAATTATTTGTATACTGTCGACGTTTCGGAACTAGGTACGTTCCATCTTCAGGACATCTGTCAAGAAACATGATCTTGATGAGATTTTAGCAAACAATATGTTTAGGAAAAGAAAATAGATTTTTCTTAAATAATAAATTAATTGCAAAAAAAAAAATATAATAATGTACAGAAATATGATAATATGAACAAAATGAAAATGATAAAAATGATAAAAATAAATGAGTGGATTATCAGAACAGGATATTAAACATAATAGAAATTTTTTTGAAAGTTATGGAAATTTTTTTAAGAAAAGGTTAATGACAAAGTTGAATTAATTACCTGTATGTTTGAATATATGTTAGCACTTTTTCACTAAACAAGCTTTTTAACAAAAAATGAATATATATTGTATTGTGTGTATGTATATATATGTATATATATATATATATATATATATATATATATATATATATATATATATGTATTCAATAGATAAGTCCTGGATTTTTTCAATATATTGATTGTTTCTTTTCCGAACAGTAAATCCAATAATAAAAAACAATTTGTTTTTTGAAGATGTTTAATACGACGTTTCGGAACTAGGTACGTTCCATCATCAGGTTTATTCTGTCAAATACAATGTTTTTTTAACAAAAAAAAAAAATATTGATTAACATTAATTAACGATGGTCAATACAGATTAATTAGAAAAAAAAAAAAAAAATTTATAAAGGAATACCAGGAACATTGAGACTGACAAGCAAAATCGAATCAGGTCAAAACTATGTGAAAAACTAGTTAAACATTTAAAAAAAGTTGATAATAGTTTCCAACATATTCATCTTAAAAGACTACACAAAGATATAGCGGAGACCAAATTATTCATTAAATCTAATAATATAATTGTTTGTCCAGCAGATAAAGGCAATATGACGGTAATCCTTGACAAAGAATTTTATACTAACACTACATTACGAATGCTAAAAGATGATACTACTTACAAAATCATTACAAATGATCCAACACAACAGTTTTCTAGACAATCAATTAAATTAATTAATGAATTAAAAAATAAAAAATTCATTTCTTACAAATTTGCCTATAATTTAAAAGTACAACATCCTATTTCCCCAAAAATGTATTGTCTCCCCAAAGTCCACAAACCTGAATGCTCCTTTAGACCCATTGTATCCTACGTTGGCTCCCCATTCTATAATATCGCTAAACACATTGCTAATATTTTAAAAAATGTCACAATTTCCTCTCCTCACTATGTAAAGAACTCTTACCAATTTGTGTATCTAATCAAAGACCGAAACATTACGGACGATCAAATTTTTCTAACCCTTGATGTAATTAACCTTTTCACATGTGTTCCCCATGATTTAATACTTGATTCAATTGAAAAACGCTGGCCCACTATTTGTAACTACACCGACTTTCCCATAACTACTTTCAAACACATCATTAACACTGTCCTGAATTGCTCTTATTTTAATTGTTTCAATAATTTTTATCTACAAATCAAAGGTACTGCTATGGGTTGCCCATTATCCCCTGGCATTATAGACCTAGTTTTACAAATCCTTGAAATTTCCGTTTTCTCCACATTAAATTTCCAAATATATTTTTATGTTAGATATGTAGATGACACTTTTTTTATAATAGACAAAGAACAATCAGATATGATAATCGATACCTTTAACAATTACAATAAGAGCATTCAGTTCACACATGAAACACAAATCGACAACAAATTAAACTTTTTAGACGTGACTGTACACAAAATTGACAACATTATTTGCACAAATTGGTACAGAAAAACTACATGGTCAGGGAGATACCTTCATTACGCGTCATATTGTCCCAAAAATTATAAAGTCAATACAATCATTTCTTTGATAGACCACGCAATCATGTTGTCTCACTCTTCTTTTCATACCTAAAACACAACATTAGTAACTAAAACTTTATTAGAAAACGGATATCCCCTCACCCTCATCAATTCCATTACCAATAAAAGACTTTCCTATCATAAAAGTAACAATTATCAATCCATCTCCAAGTTATTCCAAGACAACAATATTAAACCAACTTTTCACAGCATGCCTTACATTGAAGGCTTATTTGATTATTTTGCCAAATTACTCAAAGAAAAAAATATTTTCATTTCAGGAACAGCTCTATATTCTTTTAAAGAAATGTTTTCAAAAATTAAATCCACCACCCCTCCTAAATTCAATACTAACATAGTTTATTCCATCCCTTGCAAAAATTGTCAAAAACAATACATTGGCCAAACATCACAGTACATTCATAAGAGAATGAGACAACACGAATTAAGCGTCACTCATCATAAAAGCCGAAATTTCCAAAGTACTCTTGTCCAGCATTCCATCGAAAACTCACATAATTTCACCTTTGAACCCAATATTTTATATAGAGAGGATTGTACTTTTAAAAGACTTTTTTCTGAAAGCAGTTTAATCTTTTTGAATTCGTCAAAAAGTGTTAATAAAAGATCAGATCACAATATCATTCATGACTCATATTTAAATTTTTTAAACCTGATTAAAAATAATTAATCCTAATAATTTTTGAGTGTGTATATATATACATGTATATATGTTATAATATATGTACATCCATATATGTGCTTATATGTATGTTTTTGTGTGTACACTATATACATGCACTTGCATATATGTTCATATATATAATTGTGGATACATTAATATATAGATATGTGCATATGTATTTATGAGTATGTAGGTGTGCATGTACATGTGCATGTATATATGTATATATATATATATATATACATAATATTTCTCAACATTTACTAAAGCAATATTTCCACTTTTTTCGTAAATTACCAAACAAGAGCCTTAAAAAATCATTTTTGCCAAGAATTCCGTGCGTTGTCCTTTACATCTGGCAGACAGAAATCCATATCAGTGTGTTTAAGTCTTGTGTAGTCGTAACATCTAAAAATATCTTCCAAAAAATCGAGTGTTTTTAACAAAAAAAAAAAA
>NW_020539002.1:0-25302 GCF_003426905.1 Ctenocephalides felis
TTTTGTAATTGCCTGAATGTATTTATATTTCATTGTTTATTGTTTTAATTTATTCATTTATTGTGTTCTTTCAAAATCTAAACTTGGACTAATTATTAATTCGGTCAAATTGCGACCTATCCCAATCTTCATGCGATTTACACATACATTGGCACAATCATTTGACAGACAAGTGACTGTCTTTTATTTTTTTGTTTGAAATTAAGAATTCATTTGGTCACCAGCGTCGTATACTGTAGTCATAATTCACGATTATGTTTTATTAGATTGAGAGTTGGTATGACGAATAATAAAATATTTGTTGAATTACTAAATTTTCTTTTTTTTGAATGATTTGATTTTATGACTAATACATTGTATTTAAGGGCAGTATTTCAGTATTATTATTTAACTTACTTTTTTCCTAGCTACTTGGTAAATTGACAAAATTATGGCTGATTAAAAAAGTGGAACAATCGTATCTAGTCTCCCCTACTATCAAAAATTTGCTAATGTTCTATAATAGAATAGCCGCGGATATTTAAAAAAAAATGAATCTATACTTTATCTCTTATCAATATAGACGGTCGTGCCACTTTTATTTGTATGATTTGATTTTATGACTAATACATCGTATTTATGAACAGTATTTCAGTATTTCCACGTGGACAAATTTGCAAATTAGCATTTAACTATAAATTAACCAAATTATAGTGTTCGGACGTCTTTTCGTTTTATTATATTGGCCATGAAGGTGGCAAACTTCAGGGCATTAAGCTTTACACGGAATGGTTGCTACCCCTGGTAGAGGGGGTAGCGAGGTGTTTTAATTGAACTAGTTGTTCACTTCAAAAAGTAAAGTCCGCTTAACAACATGTAAATAACCAATAAAATAAATATTTCTTCTTTCATTATAACTTAGTAACAAATCAGTGATTGTAATTAGAACTGCAACAAATACATAATATACACAAATCAGTGTTTAATCAGTCCGCAGCTACAAGGGTTAAATTATAACCCAACAACCTGAATTATCGAAGAGAGTTTTAATAAATTCTATAACTACTTAACATAAAGTACATATTTACCCATAATTTGCCCCTACTACTAAAATTTGCTTATGTTTTTTAATGGAATAGGTCATATGTTAAATAATTGAATCTATACTTTATCCCTTATCATCACGAGACAATTTTCATTTCGCGCGTATGAATTCTCATCTCGCGCCTCTCCAATGATATCAAGTAAAACGTACGGCACGAGCGCAGACACAGACACAATGCCTCTGCTGGCATTACATAATTAAGATCGCAGACATCGTGGTTTTCTGGTTAAATGGTCAAAAACCGCGCCGACAGTCGTCGTATTCGAGAACATTAACGCCACTCGGTGCATACCACGCGAAGTCCGCTTGCAGGGAGGGCCTCCCGTTCTGAGCCCCTCAATCCTCCGCCGCCTGTCCTGTCCGGTACGATGACTGCCGAGAGCCACCCACGATACTTCTTAACATTGTCATTGCGAAAATTAACATTCAACTTCGACACCACCGACCGATGCTATACACATCCACACAATGCCAGATTCATCAAATTCGCATCACGTTGATAGAACAAAAAAAAAACTGACCGATGTTGCGATTCATGAGTTACAATGTAAAATTATGTTTGAGTATTCGGAAATGACATGTACACATAATATATTTTGAAATTTTTAGAACGTATTGTATTTGTATATAAGATTGGACTATGCGAATTAAAAGAACATTTAATTAATTGATGGCGAATGAGTGTCAAATTATACATACATATATGCAGGGTGTCGCAGACCTTGATGTCAAGCCGAAACTGGATAACAGTATTGGCCTTAAAAAATAATCTGATCTTGTTTGGAGCTTTTAAGTGGAACCTAGAGCTTTGACAAAATTATAGACTATGTGGTTAACATTGAGAGGCTCTTCTTTAAAAATGTATACTAAAGTAAAGTGTGTTGGCAAGTTCCATCAAAAGTTGGCGCATTTAATCAGAATTAAATCAAAACCTAAAATCTATACTTTTACGTTTTTACTGTACATTTTACTCGCAACTAGTTCGATAATGTGATTGATCTTGGCTTTTGAATTTTATTTATTATTCCAAGTGCATTTTTATTGTTTGTTATAACCAACCAATCCTTTTTAATAAATATTTTATAAATAATGGATTGAATTCTGAATTCATAAATTTATTTGCTAACTCAAACTTACCAAGACACTAGAAAAAATACAGTATATATATATATATATATATATATATATTATTTAGAACTTTTGTTGTTCGTATTTTGTTTGCACTAATGATGTTTCTACATTTGGGATCAGTTATAATGTAAATAAATAAATCAGATGATGCAACATTCAAATCCTAAGAACACGCATTTTTGAAACATAATCTTTTTTTCGAATGTCCCCGAGTCGTAAGAGAAGAATGTCGGCAGTGGTCTCGGCGAAATAAATAATGAAATGCTTTTTTATTCGGTCAGTATAGTGTAGGACAATATAACCGTGTTGACACAGATACAAACGCGGCTCAGTACGAGCGGTCACCGAGTTTGCTACTCACTTACATCGCGAGATTTATTGGGAAGAAAGTTCAGATTTTTTGCACGACGTATTTTGCATATATTTATATTTATATTTATATTCGGACAAATTGAAAAACGATATGACAGGAATGAAGCGTTGAAATCGGAGAGATACGCGGATGAAGACATGCGATGATTTTGATCTTATTTATAACTACCAACATCCCAATTGTAACCGTATCCGGTTAAGAATATATTTACACTGAATTATTTGTTTTTATTAAAACTTTTAATATTTACAACTTGCAATTAACCCTTAATGTATTTAAAAATTAAAAAAGATTCTACTAGAAAACAAAAAATCACAATAACAAATTAGAATTCTAAATGATTTAACTCACAAGGAGAACCTCAAGTTTACTCTTCTGGGATTTTGATGAAACTTTACATGGTGATAAAGTTAGTCAAATCAAAAAAGATAAAGATAGTCAAATAGAACAGTTCAAAATATTATGTGTCTATAAGAAGTGGTTTAATTATAACAATTAACTAAAGTTTTGAAAAGTATCAGCTTAGGCGCTTGTTACTACTTTTTGCGCTTGGATTCATAGATAAGAGAGTTAAAAATGATCGGGTTCAAATCCTGTAAACGTGTAATTTTTTTATATTTATTTTTATGTGTGAATAGTTAAAATTTGCAAAAATATTTATGGTTGTTGAATATATTTTGCAAACAAAAATTTATATATTTGAAACAAATCTATAAGTACTTATTATAGGACAGTGGCGACCTTTTTTTGCTTTCATAAAAAAAATTACTTTAATTTATGTAGCATTAATGTAGAGTGCATGCGTCGGCGTATAATAATAATTTATTACCAAATTGATCAATCTGTTCAAAGCAATTTATTAGATTTCTTATCTGCGAGAATTGATGATAAATTAGCGTTACCATATATTTTACCTCGCTCAAAGAAAGTAATCTGTTGAAACGTTTTTGTCCAAAAATATATTTTATCGCATATTAATGTGATAATGACGCCGATAAACCTCCGAATTGACAATTGATCGATATGTTTTCTTCGAATCGAGAGCACTTTAGGGTTTTTTCATGTAATAACGCTGCATATATTATGAGAACGAAGTGCGATTCCTCCTTTGACGCACATGCGCGTATCGTATACGGAGAGATCGTTATCCGAAACGAATTTTCGAAGATACGAACTGATTAATTCGTGGAAATTCCCAAAATAAGACCTTACTGGTGATCACTATGGTAGTTACTGTTACACTATAATAACACTAAATACACACTGATGTGTAGAAATATTCATGATTAACTCAAGATATAAATCACTTCATGCTCCATATAATATTATTACTAAAAACAGAACAATAAAACCGTACGTATATGTGCAATAAAATGATTCAATGCCGAAAAAGGTTTTGATTTGTACATTAATTCTGTTGTTGTGCACCATATCTTAATGTGAAATCGGCGAACCAATTGTAATGATATGGTAAAAAAATCATATCTTACAATTTTAAATTGTCGAACTTTCATATCATTAATATATGTCGAAATGTTTGTAATTGAATATTCATGTCATCTATAATTCAATTAGCTGTAATTAAGAAATGTCAATGTTTATAAGTAATAATCTCAAGAAAAAAATATGAACTACGGTGTATGAACTACGGACAAGTGAAAAACAATGTTTCGTCATAAAATAGCGATTGTCTAAAAATAATATATTTTTAACACCTTTTTTGATATTCTCGAATTTTCTAATAATAGTTATAAAGTCGTACTTTGAGGATTAGCGTAGTTTATACCGAAAAAAGTCTATAAGAAATTTCTTAAAATTATAGACTAGAATATTCAAGAAATCAAGAATATTTTAGATAATAATTATTTTTAAGAATATGTGCCCCCTGCGCCTAATCTGCATAACACCTATCTTATTATTAACACCTATCGTGATTTACATCTCAATTACGCAACGAATAAAATTTATATCATCGATTACGGCATAAATCAAGCGGTTGCCGATTAATAGTATAATTTACGAATACGAAACACAGATCTATCGATACTACCTTTGTATAAAACGCTATAAAATAATCGTATACAAACAAAAAATAACATAGCGACTACGTAATAAATCCATATCTCTCTGAAAGCACGCGTTGTTATAATTTATGACTTAGTTTGTGAATGATTTATTTTGAAGATTCGAAAATCTTATGGATCTTGCCTGCCAGACTGACTGGCTACTGACCATCTCCAGTACTATATATGGGTATTGCGATAATGCTGCACGAATAAAAAGAAAGCTTATAAAAATTTTACTCAAAATAATAATTGATCAGCTTATACGAGTTATCTATTGCATTGTATATTATGAATTTGCAAAATTTTGATTAAAACAACTTTTTACCTCAATATATTTAGTATATTAGTACTTGCTTAAATTCTTTTTTTTATCCATATAATCCTATATCAATTTTTTTACCCCTTTCTTTTATCCATATAAGACTAAGCGTTTGTTATATTGGTATCGAAATTGGTAAAATCAGATTTATTATTTTGTATATTTTATATTATTATTTTGAGTAACATTATTCACCAGTGTCTGCTTTTATTCGACATCTTACACGATTAGCATACTCGTTACTTCCAGTCACTTGTACGTTGGAAGATTCACTTTGTTGTTACGTATGTGTATGTACGTATATGTTGCATATGTACTACGTGGCAAAATAGGTTAATTAATAAATATTCTACAATATTAATCTAATCTTTATAAAAAATAGATATTATTTTCACATTATTTTACTTGCGTGAATCAATACAAATTCAACTTTAGGCATAAAATTTAGACTTGACTGGTGATTGATTGGACTTTATTGAGAAGAGTTTGATGACGAATATTGTATTTAAAGTTTGTGTATTTACTTTCAGCATATATTCGATAATTTTACTTAAAGGATATATTAATTTGTAAATAATTTTACATTCGCCTCCAAAGAATTTCAACGTAGGACTGATGAATCGAACTAACGATGAAATGCTTCTTGATCGCATTAGCATATTTCAGTAATTCATGTAATTAAAAATACAAAAACTACATTTCATCTAGTAGGTGTTTTTGTATCTGCAACCTATATAGTAGATGTTGCATTTGCTGGTAATTGACTACGATTTTAATTAATCCACATCAATTTTAATTGATCATGATCAGGTTGACCATTGCTGAGGCTGAATTTAACATAACTCAATATTTTTTTTTTGTTAAATATTGTTCCTAACCAACATGCTTGTTTAGTTTTATTTAAATTATTCCAAACTTAGTATATCAAAGTATTTTAAAATCTAATAATATACACCTTGACATCCTAAAATATAATTTAATATGCAAAATCTATAATAACTATATATTACCAACTGTAGAACATGTGTATATATTTATATATATTATAAATATACATATAGCATTAATAAAAACATAGTATGCATGCATTATCGAAAAGCAGATGCATTCTGTGAGGTAAGGCAATAAAAAGTGAATGCCCCAAAACGTAAAAAGGCCCCTCGCTGGGTCTTCAAGAAGCTATGCTACCGATGGCAAGGGAGAACAGGTTCATCGTAAAGAAAATTTTTATATTATTTTGAATATACCAAAATTCAATAATATTTCCAACCGCTTTTGAAAAATGTTTTACAATGCGCAAGTTTTTGTATTTAAGTTGTTAATTGAAACGCAATGTTTTTTTGAAAATATGTTGGTTGTTTCAATAATTTTAAAATCAATTTCATTAATAACAGTCGACTGAGTGTTCGAGAAAGTTATTGAGCTTCGCCCGTATTGTTATTGATTTATGTACTAGATTGTGAAACAGCTCTAGCATAGGTCTCTTTAAGATTGATGTAACATTCAAATTAGACTCTGATGTGGCGCTTTTTTGTTGTGTTGTATTCCTTCCGAACTGGAACACCGACTTACAATTACTTCACAATCTGAATTACGAGCGTGTGGCTCCGAGATATTATTACACGCAGTTGCAATACTGGAATGTATCACATAAATCTCAAAGTTGTGTCCTCGAGCAATATTTAACATCGAATTGTTACTTATGTGTTCATACATAAATGTAATCGCATGCTGTTTAACTTTCACCTTTATTATGAGCCAAATCAATATTCATTAGAGCTTCTATTACGCGCTGTGGGGGTAAATAGCAATTTTCAATCATTCGCATATCTGTTACGGTTATTTAGATATATTCAATTGAAAACATGTGTTTTTATCACTTTATACGTTTCCTTACTTTTGATAATATGGCTGATCATTCCGTTAATTTTATAAGACATTCACTACAATAAAAACCTGTGCGCACCCTTAATTATTATTAAGTTTTCGTAACAAAAGAACTAAGATGAGGCATGTAAAGAGGTGTGTCGGAACTACCGGTGCACGGGAGCTTATTTCTCAGCTGGCCTAAACATCATATTATTAACTGATGATCAAATTATATACTCAGCAGTCGTTGTGAGAATTCTAGAAACTAACCAATTCATACACATGTCCGAAATTTTCTTAAGTGTTTGTAATCGTATACTTTAGCCTGCATCGAAGCGTTAAGCTGACTGTATGCAGTCATAAGCGGAGCACTCTCTTTTATTAGAGGTTATTTTTACAAGTGCGATTTTTTACATGGTCACTAAATAATGACTCATTACCAAAATAATAGAGTGTAATTTTTTCTAAATCTAATAAAGAATCAGAACGTAACGGATCCTATGGTAAGTCGTTTCCGCTATAACATCCCGTAAAAAGTTACTGACCTGTGTCGCATAAGTACTTACTTGAGTATTTTGTGGGTTATAAGCAGTGTCTTTTAAAAATCTTAATAAAATATTAATTTTTAATTTATAGAATGAATATGTAAAACGTTCTACACTTGCAATAAATGAACAATAAAATTAAAATTGATGATGCTAAGATTCTTACAAACATTTCTTTAGGTGTCCAGGTACTTTGCAACAAGAAGTTCATTTCTTCTTGCAACTTTTAATCCGCGTATATAGATTTCGGTTATGTTAGGTGGTAATTTGGAATCGTTCGGGGCGCGAATCCGACAACAAGTGATCATGCCCAGCTGTTTGGCATGGGGCAAGGTTACGACGTCGTGATGGCAAGGTGCGCGTGTTCGAGCAGGTGTATTGCTCTCATCCGCATGCGAGCGATGAGTGATGACCTGCTCGCTAAACGCGATCGACTCTTCAATTTCTTCAATCAGCCGGTCTTGAATATGTGCATTTTTTAGAAATTCCGTTGAGAGCGTCTCAGACAAACGTTAAAACTTGCGAATCACTCATTCGCTCAGTCGACTCAGTAAACAACGGATGAATTAATAGTAATATATAACTGATTTATATATTTTAAATTTATATTAGCTATATATTTTTTAATGTATTTTAATTTGGATGTCACTTACAATGATAGTTCCTATAAATGTATTGTCACGAAATCTTCGAATATATCATCTTTGTTTGTCCCCCAATGCGGCCCGAACGAGGCGCCTTCGGGCCCATAGCGCACCGTAGCCGAAACCCGCGTGCATATAATCTTTCGCAATAACAATTTGTTTAATGCATGACTATTACGCAATGAAATTACCAAGTTGGCGAGGCGCGGGAGAGATATATTGTGGTAATACGGCTCTCTTATAATACGTGGCCACCCCGCGGCTTTGTGCTTATGCCTTAAATGCGAACGCTGTTAGGGTTAGAGCGCATCTCAAAAATTATAACAAATGCATTTATTGGAAAATTAACTTGCACAACTTGTTTAGCTTACAATCTTATAATATTTTCTGTCATAAACGTTAACATCGGCGTCAAAAAGTAAATTCTATGTAATCATTTTGCGTACATTCAGTTTAGGCAGCTATAGACGAAATTACTTGTTTTATTCTTACTATAGTACATTTTTAGAATATTGTTAACTAGATACAGCGCAGTGTTTTGCTTTTATTGTGTTATGTATATGTTTATATTTTATGTATTATTTATTAATCAGTTTTAATTCGTTTTCCTAACAGGTGCGCGGATGAGTTCCGGTCAAGTGTGTCGCCCGCAATTTCACCCGCCGTTACACCCGTGGCTGTCCGAATCCGCGAAAGCGCTGCCGGGCAGCGGTTGGGGTGCCCCCTTTGAACCCGAGAAACCGACGCAAGCGCCTCTTTTCTCGTTCCCTCCGACGCCGCCCAAGGATTCGACGCCGGATTCCGTTGCCGCAAACGCGGCGCTCAACAATGCAGCCGCGGGGGACTACCAAGCGGTCGTGAATGCCTTCATGCAGCAGAACGAGCAGGCCTGCGTTGGTCTAGATGTGAAACCGTCCGCGATGAACGGAGGAGGTGGCGGCAGCAGCAACGGAGGCGGACAGAAGCAGAGGGAAGGTCTGTCAACAAGCATAGCATCAACCACGGACTCAACGTCTGTCTATCATCATGACCGGAGCATGGAACAGTCAACGCACGCAGGCACAGGCACGGGGTACCATCATCCCAGTGCCGTCAATGCCAGTAGTAGTAGCGCGTATCCTGGTTTCCCAGGAGATTCCTATCCCGGTCCGTTAGGGCTCTATCCTCACTCGACGACGGTGCGTGCGCCTCAGTCCAGCTCCCCTGTATCCATCAAGCCCAGAAATAAGGCGAGAACTAGCGCCGGTAAGGACGTTGTTTATGATTTTATTTATTATTTTGAATTGTATTTTAGTTTTGACTTTATTTTGGTATTTGCGTTTATTTTTTATATTTTGTTTGCTTTTACTTTATGGGACGATTTTGCGTTTTGTATTAATTCACTTATTTTAATATTATGTTAGTTTCATTTTTTCGGAATGACCGCTGGTTTTCCAAGCAACAACTAAAAAACAGTTATTTTTAAAATTAATAAAATAAGTCGTTGAGCTCAGACAATTTTTCCTATCTGTTTTTATTGTTTTACACCTCTAAGTTTTAAATTTCCGAATTATTATTTTATTTTTAACCCTTTAAAAATATTTTCTAAGCGGTCAATTTCGAATTATTTTACCCTTAACCTTTCTTTTATTTTTTTTTTTGTAAACTTATGATTTGAAGTTTCGAACAATGTGTCGTCGTGCTTTCTGACGAAGTTGATGACACTTCGTGCCGTGTTTCCATGTTGTCTCGTAAATACGCACACACCGACCTACACCCGAGCACATTATGGCACCACCACACAATCGCAATCACCATGCCCTTCTTTAATGTCGCCGGCACTCGTTTGGCACTGATCATCTCCTCTGCATACCTTCTAATCCACCAGTTGGCTGTCTGTACTACGAGTACCAGTAACGACATGCCAACACATACTCGTTTGCGCTACGCACGGTTGGCAATGCGTACTAAGGATGGCCAATCACTACATAATAAAGAGACACACGTTGCAAAAAAGGTCATTTTGATTACAAGGTTACTCTCACTCAAAAATTTTCTCTACAAGATTTGTGATTTTTGTTTACAATTAGCATGAAAATTTACGATCATGTTTTCTAAAAATTTCATACTTAAAATAGTTTTTTGTAATCCACACTATTTTAAAAAGATTATTACATAGATTTTCTATCATCTTTCTATATCAATCACTCTCTTTTAATCAACTGACCGTTAAAGTGCAGGTAATCGCGTCCATCCCTAGCTTGCTTCGAAAAGTGTTCAACAGTACCAGAATGTCTTGTGTTGCCGGTTACCCTGAGGAAGCGCGACTCCGAGGATGCATTATGCATGAGGAGGGCATTCTCATTGTCTCTTATTCTGCCGCAGAAACTAGTCACGCCTCGCTGATCACAACCTTCAGTCCACATACGACTCCCACTAACGACGGCGTCGATTCTTATTACTTAAAAAAATAACCTTTGCTAAAAATTATTTTTAAAATTTTATATCTAAAAATTACTGTTAGTCAAGATTTTTTTAGAATGAACTTAATAGTTGGGTTTAATAATATTTTATGTAGACCAGCAAATATTGATGTAACGTTTATGGACTTTTCACACGTTGAAGCTTTTCACGTCACACATTTTATCTGAAATTTTCATATCTAGAGCGCTGTGTGTGACGGTCGAAGAGTTCTAGTTGTCATTAAAATCTATGACAACGACAATCGTAGTATGGCGCATAAGTCCCATCGTGATCCGTCATCGTCAACAAAGAAATTGCGTTCTTCTCGCGGTTGCATAATATCCCGACGGTTTGTGCATTGTATGCATCTGTGTGCACATAATATATATGTGCAAAGGACCGCCCAACAATTACACGTTAAGGTTGCCGTCACGTAATATTTCATAATTTAATAAAACAACGCTCGTCGCGCAGATTTTCATTAGTTATCAGGATATGAGGTTCACTACTCGATTTGCACCAGTTCTTTTGTTTCGTTTTCCGTTTGGGATTATTTTACAGACCACATGTTCGTAGTTCATAAAAATGTTACATTACATAGTACACATAAATTATTCTCTAATTGTATCTAAACCATGAGAAATAATTCACAAATTTACATATGAATATCCGTGATAGACAAAAAACAAAAGGAAAGTTTCTCTAGCGGGTCGACCGCATCGCAAATACCGAACGGAATAAGGTATGACGCCCAATATTTTTCAAGACAAATATATGTGGTCTCAGGTCTTCGCATTTAGTGAAATACAAAACACACGCTGTAATTTATTTGGTTTTCATCGGTCGGTAATAATTCAGACACATTTTTATGTCTTCAAAGTTGTCATCCCGATCCGCTCACAAAAACAAAAAATATCAACGAAAGATCCGTACACATTTTTGTCGTCTTTGCGTGCAAGACGCAAATGGGCACGATGGTACGTTTTCGGTATTTCTCTGTTTCAAAGAAACTGTCAAAAAATGTTTAACTGATATAAAAATCAACATAAATTTTAAAAAATCTGCAAAGATAATACAGCACCCCGAAGTACCGCAAAATCTGTATTTAATATATATATATATATATATATATATATATATATATATATATCCACTTTCATGTATAATATGCGTTTGTTTTTGTGTACAAAATATGTAAACATATAGGTGCATCGATATGCAGGTAAACAAGAGTTCTTGTAGAAAAAATTGGAGACGTCTAACAGTTCAACCTTCTGTCCGGACATAAATTATTCGAAATCGTCCTTCTTCTCGGAGTGAGTCCCACAGATATAAAATATCGGTGACATAGTGTCGAGACTAGAGGATCGTTTTTTATCTCTCGTCAGGTTTTGCCAATAAATTTCCGCGTTTTGAAGGGGATGTTGTAGACGTAGACAATGGGCGAAATGTTCATTTTCGTATGTCAACCTCCCAATATAAACGGTCACCCGTCGTGTGTACTTACTTTTTGACGAATGCCTCGTAATGTTGGAAGCTTTTGGTATCATAATTTTGGTATACCTCACTCTTGAGCAAAGGACTTTTTGTTGTTTTTGGTTTCTTTCCTGTGAGGATTCACAGCGGGGTTCGCTATAAACCGGCGCTACCTGAGCTCGGAACGAAAGTCGATTCTCTTAAGCGCCAGTAAAGGGTAAAGAGACAATTAACGCACAGTATGTGACATTGGACAATGTACCTTTTATTGAGAAACTGATTGTTTCATTTTTTTCATAGTGGCTTTGAATTTACACAACACACACTGTATGGCACATCTCTCATCTGAGATTAATTCAATTAATTAATTAATTTGTATAATATATACAGGTACAATTTTGGTTAGGCATTTTGAATGTATCTGTAGTTTTCATCAACTGTAGGCGTACGTATTGCGCGTAGTCTATTTTTCAAAACTTTAATTAATTTTTATAATTAACCCACTTCTCGTAAGTCAATAATATTTTAAAGTGTTCAGTTTGACTATCAACTCTATCACGATGCGAAGTTTCATCAAAATCCCAGAAGAGTAAACCTAAGATTCTCCTTGTGATTTTTTATTGCATGTAAATAATTCTGGCCAATTTCTATTACCAATTTGCTTCTCGGATAGTTCTTACATCGACGAGTTATTGTACCCAACGACACTATCAACAATCTATATCACTTATACTTCAGGTATCTTGTGGAAAGATCTCAATGGATAGTTATCTCATTAACCTGAGCGTAAATCTGCGAAGTTGTTACCACCGATAGTAAGTTAGTTTAAACGCCGCACATACTAATAATTATACACGCTCCTACGTATTATGATTATTCATCGAGAATAATTCATAAGCGTTTGTTGATTTTGTAAAATGTAATTGAATCTGAAGACTTCATCATGTTTTACAAAGGTTTTATGAATCATAAAAAATATTGTTGAATCAGCTTATCTGTCGGTTACTTACAAACTTTCCGAAGGAAAAGTTTGTTTTTGCGATAAAATCCATTTTCCTAACTTTCTCTCAAATTAGAAAGAATCAGGCGATTTTTGAACTTTTGTCGATATTATCTCAAAAACTGTTCAACCGATTTCAAAAACTTAAAAACCATTCTATAAAACTCAATAAGCACTCACCTGGCTATTTTTTTAGACGATCGACCAAGCCCTTTCTTTAGTACAATTTTTTTTTGTAATTTTTGTAAAAAAAATGTGAACCAATTTTGAAAACTTTATTACCAACTCTTTAACTAAAATACTATTCGAAAAATATCATTAAAAAATCGTGCTAACTATGTTTTGGTAAAGATTTGTCGGGTCGTTTCTTCATAATTGATTATTCAATTTGTTTATTTTAATGAAACTTTGTATGACGATAGGGTTCCTGGCCTTAATGATCATACTGAAATATTAGAGGCCTGCGACAAATGATTCAATTTTAAAAATTATTTGAAGTTTAGATTAATCACCCCCGGTTTTTGAATATACTCCGTGTAATGTTTAAACCATTTGTCGAAAATAACTAATATTTTCATCTGCATCATCTGAATCATCTGCAAATTTCTCACATTATAATTCTTCACAAAATATAAATGATTCAGGAATTAATATATTGTTTTTTTGTAACATATTTATCTAGCAATCAGAAATTACAGTATTTCTAAAAGTTGAGAACTAAGTGAATGTTGAAATAAGATAGAATTCACTGTTTTATCTTACAATATGCTACTTAAAATATATACCTTCAATGATTGGATTTATATATTATCTATATGCCATTTTCTCCTTAATTTTGAGTTTTGTTGGGGGCGAAAGATGTCTTAAAGATTAATTTGGGTGCATCTCTAATCTGTTGCGGTATTTTGATCACAATTCTTTGTAGTCAACATTTTTAGATCGCCGTAGACAGTTTCTTATTGATTAAGTCGATTATTTACATATGACAGGAAGTACATGCAATTTTTCTTATGGCATGATGCCACTTACACCTAGTTTAATAGTTGTTTAGCTATAGTATAATAACTTATGAGCAATTCACGATTTTTTCATAACTTGTTTTAGTCTGTCAATATTTATTGCGCATATAAATCATAATTGATGGCCATATCTGCATATCAAATGTTCATAATTTGATTATCCAGTTTCGCCATAAACAAAAGAGTCGTTAGACAAAATATTTAGCTGTGCTACTAATATATTCGGCAGACCGTTATAATATTTTCATAAAAAGAATCTCCATTACGCTAGGATTCCGTTAAACATTGATTATCGTAGACATGTTTATGTGTAATGAATTCATTCATAAGCAAAGAAGTCTATAGTTAGGCATTTGTGTCGTGCGGTCAAATTTGACGGTAGTATTATTTTCATTACAATCAGATGATATCGATCGTACCCGCGGCTCATTGTATCAGATTACCTTAATCTTGATCTGTTGTATGTATAAATAGGATAATCATCCGAAGGCAGAACGACACGTCTGTTCCAATATCGTAATGATACTAAAATTACTGTGATGCTTTATTTCGGTACAATACATTTTCAGAATATATACATTTGGAAACAGCTTGTTATGGCTATTATGATATCAATCATAATTTTGTGTTTTGATTGTATCATTTTTGCAATGGACTTAAATACTATGTCTTAAACACCAATCTTTCTGATATTTTTCACTTTAATTGACACGTGAAATTTGGGTTATTTTTAAATTCTTGTTTTTCGAATTCACTTTGTTTAGAGATTATGCTGCTCTATAAAAAAATGTGACAGGGATGTCTTCGCCCATTACGCGTGAAATCGTTTTATATGCTCAACGCTCCTGAGATCATGTTCTTCATGCTTTGTCAATCAAATTAAACTAAATGAACTGTTCAAACGTCTCATATAAAACAAACATTTAATGTACAAAATGTTTTGGGGTGACTGATATTCTCAAACAATTCCTTATAGATAATAAACCAATAATCCTAACCCTTTCCTTCAATAACAAATTACGCACTTTTGCATGAAAAACAATGAGTAGTAGTAGAAATAGATTGTATTGTACCTATACATGATTCAGGTGAGGTGTTGTTATTAAATTATTTTTGCATGATTTAGTGGAATGCAGTGTTCAGAAACCAAAAATTGTATTAGAATTATCTAGCATTTAGGTTGTGTCTGGTTAGGTTAGGTAGTGAAAGAAATTGTGACCATTACAAAGTTTTCTTCTTGTCAGTTTAGTGAGTATGTATTTATTATTCAACATGTGTACCGTACACTCTAAATGAAATTGGTAATTATACCGTATGTAGTGTAGACGTGAATGACTTCGCTTTTTTCGCTGCGAGGTGAAAAAAAGGTGCCCGGTCATACGCGCGTTATAAGCGACGACCAGCATTGCATTGCTATAGGAATTGATCGATTATTTTTTTGGTAAGAGTTCGTTTGGTAATCACATCAAATCGTATTCTTTGAGTACATTCTGGATAAAAAATTAAAATTTTTATAATAGGAGTTATTTACCTACATATTTATAACAATTGTATAAAAAATATTCAAATTTGCTAATTTTTTTTATATACCTGTGGATATGTTTTTTTTTCAAATTTTTTTTTCTAACAGCAATCACAACTACATGTTCTATAAGCTAAGGTTTACTATTGTTTATCCCGATGAAGTATTTTTTCGAGGGGCAACCCATTGGTCAACCACTTTTCTTTTATATGTGTGAACTATATATGCTGAATATGTGTATCTAATAGTGTTGCAGCAATGCCTGCGAGAGGCGATTTTTCTCGAAATTATATTTGATATCTAAAACATCTTGTTATCGAGCTGACCGTTAGATTCTAACGAGTGGTTAGAATCTAACGCGCGACTAGTTTGTGCTAGCCCACGTTTTTTTGTTATTAGTTTGCAACCTACCTGTGCATATATGAAACTTTTTTTTAAATATAATATGCATTTTTAAAGAAAAGCTTTTTAAAGATCACGTAATACTAATTTTACCAGTAATTCTGTAAACCGGAAAATCAAAAACTTTATCAAAAGATACAACTTTATCAAAAATTTAAAATAGGTTAATGAGTAAAATGTGTTACCAAAAATTTTGTTTTGCGTAAAAATTAATAAGTTGACACTTTTTTTTTTCAAAAAAATGACTATAATTATAAGATCATACTGACTATTAGGACAAGACTATTTCAGCAAGATTATCATTTACCAAATTTTATTAAAAATTAATAATATGTCGATAAATAGGGATATGATTTTGCAAATATTTAGTCAGCATAAAAGTTCATAAGATGAAATCAATTTTATTTCATATAAATGCGGACTCTATTTACAAAATTCACTATTAAACAAGACTTCTCTTCAGCAAAATATATTTACAAAAATTAACTCATATTAGCCAGTTATACTTCTTATACTGCATTCAATCTTGTTGTAAAAATTTATAAAATACATTGATAAACAGAATATGTTGGCAAAAATTTGGTTTAACATGAAAGTTTATAAGTTGAGACGTGGATTAAAAAAAAATTAAAATGTACTAACTATTGAGACAAGATATTTTTTTATATTAAATTTCAACTTATATTAGCAAAATCAATCAACTTATATTAGCAAGTTGTTCTACTCATATGTACATCCAATCGTTAGTAATAATTTTATTTTGGGTAAAAGTTGAGACTGGAATTTTTTTTTTCAAAAAGAGAGGCTATAAGTACTCATAATCATTATAACGATTAGCACAAAAACGTTTTTTCCGTAAAATATATTTACGATAATTAACACATTTTAGCCACTTGTACGTGTAGCTTTTATAACACAAGCAAATAGGCACATCCAGTTGTCTATTCTTACATCTGACATTGTTTTTTTGTCAATGTTGTTTTAATATATTCATAAATGAGATTAACAGATTTATATAGACTTTTGCTTAATATTCTAAAGAGTCTTGGAACATCCTTAAGTTTATTTTTTTTTATTATACATAAAAGATTTACTACTGTCCGTAAGGACATTTAGTAAATATAATGGATTATGGTAATTGATGAAAGAGTTGTAATTGATTGTGATTGTTTGTGAAAGTAACCTGTGTTACTTCCACAAGTTGCAATTTTAAATACAAATTTAAATAGAAAATTTTTGTTAGCCTTTTTTGTAATTTGATGCAACAAGATGGCAAATAGCACACCAGCTCATGCTAGAAATTTACCAGTTATCAGGATTTGTACCCAATGTCTCGAAATGCGAATTTTCTACGTTGATTTTTATTCCCTTTCACTGAAAACTTATGCACGAAAACGCAAAATATAATTATTTCTGATTTCTTTATCATGCAATCGGCCGTACATAATGCCGGTCCTTGGTCGTACGTCAACGCGCTCATATGCCTGCCGACGTAGCTTCGTCTCAAAGCTAAGAAAAATATAATCATGCGTATTATTTAAACAGTTGCATTAAAACAGTAGATTTATTGGAATTGTCAGCGGACGTTGGGCTACCGTACCGGCGAACAGGTGACGCGTCCGATCTTTTTCTCACAAGGTCTCTTTCTCTCCAATACAGAACCTGGATCGATGCTCGTGTAACTCTATACGAATGTTTCTAAAAACTGCCAACGAACAAAAACACACAAAAACACGATTGACAAATGGACAACAATAAAACCTTCGCATGGGTTCAATCTGGATTTTTGATCTTTGGTGGTATCTTGGCGGAGGAAGAGATCTATGGTAAAAGATACTTTTTTGCAATCACTGTTTTTAAGGATATTTTGAATTGAATGGTAAATATTTCAATTTCTGCACAGTTCAATTTCAACTGGTTTTAATCAGAATTTTTGGTACTTGGTAGTATCTTAATGGAGGAGAAGATATGTTATGGTTCTCAAAATCTATAACGATTAAAGATAATTTTTTGCAATTTGTTCCAAAGTTAATCACTGTTTTTGCATAAATATTTCAAACTAAAGACCGAACAGACAGACAGACTTTAATTTTTGCACACGTTTCTGAAAACAGTTCAATTGATACAGAGTTCAATCAGAATTTTTGGTAGTATCTTGTCGGAGGAAAAGATTTGTGCTAGTTTTCGAAATCTATAACGATTAATGTTTTTTCTTTTATTTTTTCACGAAGTGAATCACTATTTTAAATGAATATTTTAAACTTCAATTTTTGCACACGTTTGTGAAAACAGTTCGATTCAAACAGAGTTCAATCAGAATTTGGTCACTCGGTAATATATTGTCGGAGGAAGAGATCTGTGCTAGTTCTCGAAATCACAATTAGTGTCCACACTTAATAACTGTAAGCTATTCATCACAATTTATATGCATTTTTAGGGGGGAAAAATACTAGGCATAAGTTTAACTTTTTTTAAGATCGTTCACCAAATATTATTTTTTTTGGTCTGAAATAGCTCTAATAACTATGGTTACATAGTTGCCTACTTAGAGTAGAGAATTATTATAATTAAGTTGCAACTACCCAGAGCAAGTTGCTAGATCATATTGGAGCCACTTAATAAATGAAACGCTGAGAAAGCAGTAGAAATGTACATATAATTAATAACATTCACCATCTACACATTAAGTCCACGATTTAATGACAGGGAACGATGCATCGCCTCGGCTACTGGGTCTACACTCGACCAGACCATGGTGGCGATTAAAACTCGACTTATTAACATCGCTTTGCGTCCGATATTTATTTAGATTCATGCATAATATACAAGAAAAAATGTTTAAATGCATGCTTTTTGTGTTTGTTTATTATTATTTGTTTTCCAATTTTTTCCATTACGGTTCAACGCGATACCCGCATGACGCTGTAATAACTTTGATATGTTTACGACTGTTATTAATTAGGTAATTAATGTTTTAGAATTATTTTGATGTAAGATGATTTTCATAAGAGATGTCGGAGTGCGGAGTGCGTGCGAGCGAGTCGGATGAATTAATTCTTCAGCAAGAAGAATTCTTGTATGGGAGCAATTCGTGGAATCGCTAACCGATGGGACGCAGCGAGAGGACATTTTTTGAATACGATTCAAATCGAAAAAAATGCATTTGCTGCATCGAAAACTGATTTAATTATCTCTGTAATTTGTGGGATTTTGGAAGAGTCCAATTAAATTTAAAACGTAGTAGCGCTGGCTGAATGCTATTCTATTTTCAATAACAGATCTCTGAATGTACTGTATTCAGTGCGTTTATGATTAGTGCATGTAGTTATTACTTTGCTTGGTTATTAAAATGTCGTAGATTAATTTGATATTGCATGGTGCTTGAAAATACTATTATATTAAAGTTAAGATTAAAATAATATCAATCAATTTTATACTTCTTTTTAATAATTCAAATTTGAATACTCATATATATTTGTCATGAAACAGATTGATGATTAATTTATCAAATTTCATTTAAAGTTTCTTAAAGAAAAATTAAGATTAATTGATTGAAACTAAGGAGTTGATTTTGAGGTAAAATAGACCAATGTTATGTAGCAGTTTTTACACAAAATCGTACTAAATTTTGTCAAAAGTCATGTGGTTGCTGTGCAGTCAGGCGTTTTAGATAGAAAACAGAACCTAGAAAACGCACAAATATCAAAAAACAATGTTATTATAACTGGATTTTTGTGATACGGTTTAATAACATATGAGTGAAGTTGTCCAAATACTTAGCTTTTTGACAGTATTTAGTACCATTTTGTATGAAAACTGCTACGCAACATAGTCTTGCCATGACATTGGTCTATAGTATAGTCGGCCCATAAATGTGACTTAGAATATTATTTAAAATTTAGTAGGTGATTATTGGACCAATGGGAGTTATTTTTAATATTTTACAGAGGGTCGTGAGTGCGTGAATTGTGGAGCAACCTCAACGCCTCTTTGGCGACGAGATGGCACAGGACATTACCTCTGCAATGCCTGCGGACTTTACTATAAGATGAATGGACAGAATAGGCCACTAATCAAACCCAAACGAAGACTGGTGAGTTTATATCATTTATTTTTATAAAAATTTATTTTATAATAAATCACTTTGTGGGTTTTAGTTTTTACCTTGATTTTTATATTGTATTCATTCAACTGGAAGGCAATCGTCACATTTTTAATATAAAACTATACATATTTAAATACCGAACTGTTACATTTAACTGATTTGAATAATCATTAAAAAAACGAAGATACAACAAAATACAACTCTCCGCATATAGTACTCACTCTACCGAAACGAGCGGTAATATTATGTAAAACCTAATGTATCTAAAGAAATTTCATTATTATATTAATGAATATTCTAATGAAATTAGCATTGTGATACTATATTTAAAATATTCCATCCATTCAACATATGACGTGGAAATATATGTCTCTAGAAAATTGAGTCATGCTTGACATTTTAAATATGAGCTTTCGTGTTTACGGATGCATATATAAACTATATAATTATTTGAACTTGCAACTTTTGAAATTGAGTTATACTTCACTGAAATATATAGTATATAGATATTTCAACGTTCTTGGCGTTTCCATAACTATTAGTGTCTTAACAGTAGTCAATTCAAAATCAGCAATAAGTCTGTGTCCACTAACAATTTTGGTATAATGTGCTTCTTGGCGCTTCTTTGCTATTGATGTCTCAACTGATGTGACCACTCAAATCTGCAATGAGTGTATGTCCACTAACAATTCTGGTATTTTACAAAAATCACGCTAATTGCTTGAATAATAATAAGCGGTCCCACCGTTATCGAGTGTCGCATCTCGGTCCGGCGAAGAAAAACGCTCCGGTTGACATCCAAGGGTCAGCATCCGTTTAGAATTTAAATGTCTCCAAAAGCAGAACTAACGAGCATTACCGAGAAATCAGAAACCGCTCCGGGTACAGGCATGAACGTACATCTTTACACGAGTTGGTACTGAAGAAAATGCTTTCGTCTTTGCGACTTGAGAGCTAAACTGGTTATTCTTGATCATGTTAGTCCTTACCGAGAACAGTCGCGGGTTGAAGATCGTAGCTGAATTATTAAAAATTGGTACAACTACTGCAGAGACGACGACGACATTGTTGATGAATGTCTAGTCATTGAAATCCTACAAAAAATTAGATGCATGATTAATCATATTTATTAACATTAAAAGCACCGCGATTTAGAAATTCACATTCCGGATTCGCGAAGACTACAAAAAATATATCAGCGATGAACAACGTGTTATAACCGCTTATGGAGTTGTAAAAGTCAATCCAAATTTTTTGTCTTTACTTCTTCGGACTTCTTCGGCCGTCTTTTCTTTTATTTGTTTTATGATGCGCTGATTTGGCTTATCGAATCCTGAGATCTGATCGCGTGTTCCTTAAGTTCATCGGATCATATCATAAGTTTGTTTATTGAAATGTGCTTCATAGCATAAGTACACTAAAATGTAATGTCAGTAGCAACAGCTTGACGTTGATTTTTGTCATAGAAGTCGATATCAATAACTTATAACGTTGACCTACGTTAATGTTGACGTAACAGTCCGTAGAAGGTCGATTCTAATTGATTAGAACACTTGGCGCCGCGGCGTCTTGTAGAATCGTGAATATGTTATAATACGCGGACTACGAGCCATAAACTTTACTCGTGAACTAATTAGTTTGATCAGAACAATGATAATAATAACAAAGTTTATTTATTTGGAAGTATTCAACTATTTTGAGCCACTCCACCAAGTCACCCAGAAACTTAATTGATCATCACTTCAGTAGTTTCCTAAATGATTTAATTATTCAATTTCCAGTCAAATACAAAATATAAATTTCTTCATTAAGATATTAATAGATACAGTATCTACTACCTACTATAATTATTCCCCGATTAATTACCCGTGCCTGATCTCCCATACGCTTTCTTCCCCAGTTTTCCAAGTTAATCCAAACGCGCTGGTGTGTGGTAGTTCAGCTTATTTATATATGGGGAGGCTTTCCGCCGCTTAATTCGATTTTGCGTCGCGTCACTGCCGGGGCTCGGTTTATCAATATTTAAGGGCCAAATAACCGGGTTACTTGCCGTTTACATTAATCATTCCTTGTCAATCTCCTACATTCTCGCGCGCCTAGTGATGTGAGATCCTTGGAGACTTTCGTGGAACAACATCGATCACTGTAATGGATAGTAATAACTGATCGTTTTCTATCATACATGCTTCAATGGAAATAGATACATGAATATGTCTTGTTATGTATATAATATTATAATAAATAGTAGTCTGGTCGAAGGCAGGTCCATGGTATGAAGGCAGGTCCATGGTATGAAGGCACCACAAATCGATGATTCTCTTTCTCTCTCTTGTTTATTATTTCGATTACCATTTTATCACCATTAATCACTTTTTATTTCAAAACTCCTTTCCAAACTACTGCTTTCATGTTTTCTGGTCTTGTGCTATGGCTTTCAGTTCCCTGTACTTTCATTTCTTGCGTAAGTTATCAATCATCTGCATTTTCTTCTTCCCAATTTTTTTAATCCTATAGTCTTTACTTGCACCAGATACAAAGCTCGTCTAAGTCGTCATCAAACGTATTAGCGTTAGATCTGCTCAAGCCTTTACCACCAAAGCGTCTCAAAAAAAAGAATCTGCAATGATTTACTACAAAATATAACATAACATCTAAGAAGGGCTATCGCAGGATAGCGATCCTTCTCACGCAGTCAAATAATATATAACTGTAACAATATGTAGCTGAATGTACTTTGTATAGCTGCTATGAAAAAAAATTTTTCGCTAAAGTTATACCTAAAACATTTTTTTTAAATTTTCAAAATTTTTCCATGCTATTTCCATACAAAACTTGGATTGAATTGCGCTCTATCTAAACGTTAATATTAAGAGCTTAAACTTTCAGAGAATTGTTTTTTATCAATTTGGAACCATTTGAGCTCATGAGAGCAAGGAAATTCGAAAATGACCATTTTAAGGACCACCCTAATATATGTACATACATATACAGGGTGTTCCAGAACTCAGCGTCAAGCCCAAAGGGTGATAGTATTATTATGACAATCTTAAAAAAAAAACAGAAAAAATTTCTAATGTAGTAAAATTTGAGAGCTTATATCGGTTATGAGTTTTGAAAGTTATAAGAGCTTTTAGAGTACAACCTAGAAATTTAGTCAAACTGTGATAATTTTTCGGTTATTGCACTAAATTTTAATTATTGTTTTTTTTTCAACTTTGGAACTGTAACCGTAAATAACATTTTTAGTCAAAAATATTGACACAATTGCCTAAAGTTTTTTACAGTTACCCACTATTTGTTAAACATAAATTTTAATTTTTTAAAATTTGTCGACTTTCAAAGACTCTGCTTTAAAAAATGTACCAGTTTGTTTCATTCGCATTTCATCAGGATTTATTAGGGTGAACTACGTGATAGTTGCATAAAAAAACAAGTAAAAAAATAAAAACCTAAAACTAACACTATCTGCTAACACATTTCACTCATAATCAGTTCAAATGTTTTTGTCTTGCACTTTGAGTGTACAACAATTATTTGAATTTATTAGATTTTTTTGTAGTTCTAATATTTAATTATCCACATAATTCATACTAATATTCCAAAAAAATAGTTATATCTAATTAAATTATTTTTATTGTAAATTTTATCACTTTAGATTTTGGAAAACTGGTTTGGAAGTCCATGTGTTACGTTACGCTGTTTTTCATATGTAGATGGGAAGCATCTTTCTATCCTAGAAGCTGGTAGTTTTTGATCCTGAAAATGTCATTCAATTTTACCTCCATTATTTATATTCGAATGTAATTTTCGTTCCCGTGTTCGTAGCACTCGTCTAAGCCGTAGGCCTATTTAGCTTTCCCGTGGTAGGGAGTAATCCGAGAATTTGCGCGAGGGTGAATCGACTATCGAATCAGAATTGAAATCTCGTTTTTATCGCGATCCTTGCGGTACACTAAATCTGACAATTGTGATGAGAAAATGGGAGATGAATGCGAGGAGTGGTCCGTTAGCAACCCTCTAAGGGTGGGAAAGTTTATGCGACCCGGTGATTGCTGATAAAAGACGGATTAAATTTTTTGGATTTTCTAAGTGGGGCGGGTAACGGATTTATTATGATCATTGAACGATACACAGGAGTGTGACGTAGTTGTAGGACTTGGTGTTTAAACAAACTACAAACTACTAACTGCAAAAAAAAATCAGTCCATAGAATCACATCAATTAGCTTGTCCCATTTATACTTTTCGAATGAATAATGCATCACCTATTTGAACTCTGAATCATTTATCTCAAATGAAGTTATCTGAATAGTAGGTTCGTCCATAACTTGGCACATCAAGAATGTAAACAAATGTGCTTCACACTTCGTCTACAGGTTGAGGCGGACAAGCCTACCTGTATTTTTACATAAAAACTCAATTTAAACGAGCTATATGAGGACTGAATCAAGAGGAAAACAAAATATAAAAGCTTGACTACAGGATTACTTTCTTGGAAAAATAAAAATGTAGATAACATATTTCAACGTGCTTTATTTCTTCTTCGTGTCTTGTTCAAGAAGAAAAAACTGGTTTTGGAGTCCATCTGTTACATTACGCTGTTCCTTATATAGTAGACAATGGGGAACATCTTTCTATCCTTCAACTAGACGTGACACTGTGACATATCTTGTTTCAGCTCAATTCAATTACCATAAAAATCTTGTGTATCAACTGTGGATTCAATTAAGTGACCCATAACAGAGGCAGCGGCTCATTTAGCTTTTTAATTGGTCGAAGTTAATCTTTGTGTTAACACTCGATATCACTATTTTGCAGTAGATGCGACGTAATTACTTTTCAATTTATTACTTTCAATTTAATTTCTACATCACGCCATCTCATCCTGCGCAAGAAGTAGAGACAACGTGATGTAACTAGTTTTATATACAAGTAATTGCAAGTCATAATTTCCTTAAGAATTCATTATGATAAATAATTTTAATCATATTCACGTTATTTAAATTCATTTAAATGTAAAATAAATCGATAAAAGTTCAAAGATAAAAAAAACTTGCAATATCCAAAAAACATTCGATTCCTACTGATGGGGAGACGTTTTTGGCAAAGGTGCAAAAAATGGTAGTTTTGAGAGAACGAAACATCCGATTTGAATGATTTAAAAAAATCTTTGCTTGTATTGACAAAACAATGTTTTTGGGGAAAACAAAAAAAAATTCATTTCCAGAATTTTTTTTGTATTGAGAATAATTTGGACTTTAATTTTAATTAAATTTCTAAAGTTTACTTATAATAATCTATTTAAT
>NW_020539003.1:0-14885 GCF_003426905.1 Ctenocephalides felis
TTATTTAATATCATAAAGTCAACATAGGCAGGATAAGTTTCGTCCCTGTTTACTACCTAAGATATGGATATATAATTGAAATTATACGTTTTTAAAAAATAAAAGTTTGTCTAGTTCCGTCCCTTATTTTAGTAACAATCATGATATCTTAAAAATAATTTTGAAAATTAATTTGAATAATTATTTATTCATAAAGTTAACATTAGCTAGAATAATTTCATCCCTATTGCAGTTCGCCTCTGTTTACTACCTATGTAAATTATTAACTTAATACAAATTATAAAATATAATAAATATCTACCATGCTGCTGTAATATCAATTAATTAAAAAAATATCATCCTTATAAAGATGACCCAAAACGAAAATTTTTTGCTATAATAATTATAAAAATATTTTAAAAATATATTAAAAAATATTTTTAAAATTATTTACCAAAAAAATTTCGTTTTGGTTCATGCCGCCATGTTGAAAATCGGCCGCTTTTCCGAGGATATTCATATTTGCACAAAATTACTATTTTGTACACGTTCCTAAACTTACATCTACTTCTACATCTAATATTTATCTAAACAACATAAAAATATATTATGCACAACTTAAAATATCCTTAAAATTGTTAAACCAAAAATTTTTGGCTACTGCATGTCGCCATATTGCCTTTTGGGTAGCTTTTCCGAGAATATTTTTCAGAGAATTTTCCTCAAAATACAAAATACTAAGTATTTCTGATATATACCAATACTTTAAGTTTGTACTTGTTCTAAGTAAAATAATATTTTCCATTATAAAAAATAATTTAGTCATTACATACCTTTCATTGATGGAAGGCTCGGCTGGAGGCGGGTTTTCTTTCTTCTCATTTTCCATGGTTCCAAGAAAAAGAACTATAGATTCTTATTACCGGTTATAATCCTTATTTAAAAAACACGATTGCAGCCGCAATCGATGTTTACAAACGCGAATAAATTACGGATAAATCGAACAACTTTAGATCACGATCCTTGATGCTGATGCAACATACGCAACGAACAAGAACGAGGAAATGAAAAGCTCATGCGGTTTTCCACCGCGAAAACACCACCACTGCCACTACCCAAGGAGAAAATATAAAAAAGGAGGCAATATTTTGGCGCAAAAATATCGATAATAAAAAGAAATTTTTTTAAACGCTGTAATATAAATTAGAAATAACATGTTTATACTATTTTTAATACAATGTTTTCTTACAACCCGTATATAAATAAATTAAACATCTGTATATAAAATTAACAAAATTACTTATCGAAATCAAATGTCAACGGTTTTGTCAATTGAATTTTTTATTTCACAAATTTTAATAATAATCTATTAAATAACATCAACAAGTTTGTTTATTTATTTAATTATCAATAAGCAAAGCGTAAATAATAATAATTATTATTTTTGCAGACTCTATCAAGCAAATGATTTGTATTTAATTAGTAATTTGTATTTTAAACATATATTTTGTAATATTTACTTCAATGGTCGTCTCCTTCTGTATTTAGAAAGGTTGTAATTTATCATAATAATAAATTACGGAGAATTGTGAACAATACTACATTAAAAAAGGTTTTTCTATATCTCATAAATATATTTCTAAATTAATTCATATAATATATCAACTAAAAAATTAATTACAATGAGTTCATTATTCTGAATTGAGTAATCGTTATCGAGCTGATCTAGTTTAATTATAATTTATTATACTCGAGTATATTATGGTTTCTTCTATTTAGTTTAAGTATAAATTTTATTTCGATAATCAAAAATTAATTTTATTCCATTAGTTTCAATCAATTAAAATTTTAATCGTGGCAGCAATTTGCAATACCTAAATCAATTTTTATTATACTTTAATATACCACCTGGTTATAGCAAAATAGGTCTTCATCCTAAATCAACTAAAATTAATTATTAATGATATCATTAAATCGAATGATTTTGTCATTTATAGAAACATAAATTTATTATGTAGAATATAATTAATCAGCAATTAATTTTTTATTAACTTACCCGATATGTATAATGCTCAAATAATTACCTATTTCATAAATTTAATACACTGACCAAAAATTAAAACACACAACGAAAGTCGTATTCTTATTGCTGTCGTTCAATTACAAAACAGATAACTTTGAAAAAATTTCACAAAAATTAACAATATACTAAAATATTAATATGTGACTACAAGTATTTCTCTTAAAATCAGAAATCTTCTTCTACAATGCAGTATATTGATTTATATATAAATTTTGAAAACTTTCTAACAATGTTTCAACAAAAATAATAAAATATAACATAAATAATAATTAAAATATTAATATATGGCTACAAATAATATTCCATTTTCTCTGAAATTTGAAAATATACTGGTGCAATCTAATATGTTTGTTTATATATCAAGTTTTGAGAACTTTGCTAAAAATATTTCACAAAAAATAATGATATACAAAAATTTAAAATCTTAATTATACAATATCAAGCGCAAACATGTTTAAGTTGAAGTATGGTTTACATTTACTTTCCAAAATTTTGTCAATGCACTATTTACATAATCATCTATTTTAATTTATTCTATTTTTCTTATTTTGGATAGTAATAGAAATACAATATACTACAAACTATTTGGCCTAATTCATGCACTTACACACATACACCCACACTTACAAGCACTTATAGGAAATTATTGTACTAAATTATAATGTATCAATATTTGTTTCTCTAATAAGTGATTGATTAATTATGTTAATTTCTCCAAAAATATGGAATTGTTATTGATCCTTAATATTGTCTACTGGAAGTCTCTTTTTCAGTCTTCTTGAGGCTGGTTGTCTCAAGAAGTGACTATTTAATTTATATGGTCTTCCAAAATTTGGAAAATGTTGACCACTCTCCAGTTTTATTACCATGCCTATAAATTCTATATTAAGATCGTTATGTAAGGTCTTCTTGGTGACAAACCAAAGGCATTGGTAATCTGTGTCTAAATTTTAGACTAGTCACGCTGCATTAATACAATGATTGATTTGCTCCCACAACCCCTTAGTTCTACGCTGTAGGTCCATATAGGTTTTATCACTGCCTTGTATATTAACAATTAATTTTTCAGGGATAATTTTGGCTTTCGTCCTGAAATCCAGTTTATCTCTCCAGTTCTAATATTTATAGCTTTTATTTTTGAGCGAAGATGATCTCTCCAGGTCAGTCTACGATCAAGATGTATGCCTAAGAATTTGACGTACACATAATCACAATTTGATATTGTTTGAACATAAATATAAACAAAATTTGATTTGATTTACTTTTGCTGATTTTTATTCCCCATTTTTTTGTCCATTCTTAGATAATATCGAGATCGATTAGCAGAACACTTTGAGCAATAAATAAATCAATGTGTGTTGAAAGTACGACAATATAATCTATTTTAGTAAATTGATAATTATATAAAAATATAATTCTAAATTTCCATGTATTGATATTGCTGTATAACTTGATATCGAATAAATGTTTACCAGACTACAAAAAAAAAAAAAAAAATAGCTTCATTATTCCATGAAGAATCCAACTATATTGTATACAATTTTTTCAACAATAAATAGGGTTAGTTACTGCCTCTATAAATGGTAGTCATTTCAATAAAAATTGGCACTACTACTGTGCATTTATTAATTTTGATTACTGTGTTTAAACAAAGTAGTATCGAAGAACATTACTTACATAAAACTTTACTATGCTCATTCATGATGTTTTTTATATTTTCAATGTCTGATTCATGAGCATATGCACTTTTCTTCTGTTCATTCAACACCATATTGTGATCTGAAATATTTAAACCAAAAATTAAAAATATATGATAATTACCTCTATTTGTGTTCGTAAATAAATCATAAGGTAAATGACACAAATACCATCTTAAGTTTTTAATATGTTGATTATTTATCTTTATTTTTTTTCAGTATGTTTTTATATAAATTAATATTGAAAAATCTGACAGGGTATTATTGAAAGATATTGAAAATCTGATAGTCTCATTTATCGTTTACTATATTCTAAGAAACAAACATCAGTTGTTCGTTAATATCAGTAAAGGCAAATAAAAAGTATTACGGCTTTTGGGCAATACCAATAAATATATTGAAATATAATGATTGAAAATAATAATGTAATTAAAAAATAATAACAAACACAGTATCCTCGGATTCCTTGGATGTAAATTTATTTTTTATTTATCTTTATCTTTTTCCTAATATATCTTTATATATCTTAATATTGAAAATCTGATAAAGTATTATGTAAAGATATTGACAATCTGTTTTCTTTCATTTATCGTTAACTTAGTTCTAAGGGACAAATATCAGTTATTCGTTAATATTAGTGAAGGCAAAAAAAAGTATTATGGCTTTTGGATAACACACAATAAATATATTGGAGTATAATGATTAAAAATAAAAATGTAATTAAAAAATAACAAACAGTATCCTCGGATTCCTTGTATGTAGATTTCTTCGATAAAGCACCAGTCGTAAATTGTGTGATGAACAAAGTAAAAGAGCCTTTCTTATAATGCTAAGATATGCATTTGCTGTTCTTGGTGCTGCTTAACGTAGATTTGACTTCTTTGGTAAAACCTAAATTAGGTAGAATGTATTAGAGATTGCATATATAAATATATGTATATAGATATAATGACAATTGTGTATTCACAAAATAGCAAAACTAAAACTAAAACAATGTTCTTTGTTAGACATAAATACAACAGATAGAAGAACAAGCACTTAGCATATATAAGAACCATCTAAATATTTTGTAACCTATAATTTGTTATAATGATTTAATTAGGTGGTAAAATATCAAAATCTAATTTAGTAGTAAACTATTTCAAATTTTATATATATATATATATATATATATATATATATATATCCATCATGCGTTTTAATATATTGAACAACCGTCATTGTTAACTGTGGTTAAAAATTTCTATACCGAAATCCATAATAAACAATATTGTTAGTTTATTGTATGTACTTACTGTTTAAACTATGTCCACATTATTTTATAAGATCTAGAGAATACTTACTTCACTAAAACACAATTCTTCCAGAATATTCGCTCTGATTTGCTCTTTATTGTATTGTCAGGATTCGCTCCATTATTATTATATTGTCTAGGATTCGCTCCATCACCATTTCGCGCTCCAATTTCTCTATTATCTCTATTTTTAATTTTTGAGAGATAATGTTTGTGACATTGTTTATAAAAAGTGATTTTTAAAACAAAATTTAAAATTTCAATCATAATACTTTTACTTGCCTTGTTATATGATGAAATAAATATTTATTATTTAAATGTATAGATAATTATCAAAAATATGCAAATTATAAAGACAAAGACAATACCAAACTAAATTTCGCGCCTTCCTTGATTGGCTCCTCCTAAGGACACGTGACAACTGTCACATCTTACTTTGATTAAAAGTTCAGAAGTGATACGTTTTGCTTCAATTTGTCTGTTTATGCATTTAGAACTACTTTATATATTAAGAATGCAGAAAGTGCTCTTTCGGTTGTGTTTATTATCCTCAATAAGTGAAATAAAAAATTATTACGTTTTCATTTCATTTGTTACATAGTTTTGTGCAATAATACGTGACGACTGTCAATACCTTATTTTCATCAAAAATTGAGTAGTGATACGTTCATTTTAAAATTATTAGTATATTGAAGACTACTTTATATATTGAAAATGAAGAAAGTGCTTCTTCGGCTAAGGATAGTGACTTCAATAAGTGAAACCAAAAAGTATTTCATGTTACATAGTTTTGTGCATGAATTCACTTGAACATATATTGTTTTTGGAGCACTACATAAGGTATGAAATATTTCATTTATTATTAAATAATATTATAAATATGTTTGTATTATCAATATATAACCGAGCGTTACATCAATAATAATTGTATGAGAGTTTAAAGATTTATTTGATATCCTTACGTTTGGACTAACATCTTGGCTTTCATTCAGTCGAAAATGTAATCTGATATCTCAATATTAGAAATAATAAAATTACTATCACTTCCTGGTATGATAATGTGCACAATGATAAAATATATATTTTTTGACATTTACTTATAAATTTGTTCTGAAAATGAGGCTAGCATAGAAAAAAATTATAAAAATATTTGCTGCTCAAAAAAATAAATCATAAAAAAATTCTATACGTTTCCTAATTAAATCTGTGTTATCATTTTGCATAAAAAATTATAAAAACTAGGTTTTTTTGTATAGCGAAATTTTGTATAGAAAATGCATTTATGCATCCCAGACTAGGTCTTTTGCCTGGGTATGTCGGACTCAATACCTCCCTGGCATAATACCGACTAAAACCTCCGCTTTGCCCTTGCCTCTGATCTCCACGGAAACCGCCGTTAGACATTACTTTGTGGGGGGAGGATCTAGAATGTTATCATCATTAACTAGAATAAAAACTAGGTGTAAGTGGCATTTTGAATAAGGCAAGTTGCATGTACTTTTCTATAAGTGTGAATCAAGTGTGAATTCCTTAGTATGGTGTGAATAATCTCCATCAATGGAAATGGAGTTTTAGGTATTTAGACTGAATTTTCAACTGATATTTTCGAAAATAAAGTTTTCGCTTTTGCTGAAAAGCAATTAGTGCTTTTATAAGCTTCCCAAACTTTTTTTTGAGTCGTGGACCCCTTGGGCTTTGCCATGGACGCCTTATTTACCCATTACCCATCGATTTTTATAAAATTCTAACTGTGCTGATGTTTTTATTATTAAGTATTTAGAGTAAAAATACATGTTACTTGTATATATTCAATTTATAATATAACAAAAAAAGTAAGAGAAAAGTATGTGTTTAATTATCAAATTAAACAAAATATTTAATTAAATTTAAAAATTAAATATTATCAATTTGACAACAATTTTGTAAGGTTTGATTTTTAGAGCTTACATATTTTTTGGTAGGAGATAAGTAATAATGCTAAATGTAATTTCCACTGTATATTTTACTATTAAATTGTCTTTTATCTTTAGTATCTAGAAATACTATAATAGTCTTAAAAAGCGCAAAGAATATTGGGTCTTTACAAGGTCAACCATGTTTAGATCACAAATCTGATGCCTACTTATGCTACAACTTACACATTTTTATTAAAAAAAGACAATATTATTATTCACTTTTTAGTTCTATTCATAAATATTGCTAATTACTTCTTATTATAGATATAGTAAATAGGTATTAATGTGTTATATTGTGATCCACTATCGTGGACCCTCATTTTCATATAGCGGCCCCTGAAATTTTTTATTCGCGAACCTGAGGGCGCCTGAAAGTTGACTTGGACCCTTGGGGGTCCATGTAGACCACTTTGGGAATCACTAGTTTAGACCATAATCCTTATGGTCATATTAATTTTCATTAAAAACGCCAGATTTGGTCTTGCAATGTTTGGTAACAAAGGATTTAAAAAGAAGCGTCGGATTTTTTGGTTTTATTTCATTTTCATTTCGTGGACCTCGAATTTTTTGTTTTTGTTATTTTTACTAAAAGCGCCAGATTCGGTCTGGCAATGTTAGGTCTCAAAAAGAAAGGTCTAAGAAAGAAGCATCGAATTTTCTGGCTTTATTTTTCTATTTTCATTTCGCGGACCCTAAATTTTTGCTAACGTGGACCTCCTAAACGTATTCTTGGACCTCTGGTGTTCTATGTGGATCACATTGGTAATTACTGATTTAGACCATAAATTCTATGATCATGTTAATTTTCATTAAAAATGCCAGTTTTGGTCTGGGAATGTTTGGTCTGAAACGATTAAGAAAGAAATGTCGGATTTTCTGGCTTAATCATATATATGGTTTATCTCTCCTTAAACAAAGTGTACATAATAATTTGAAATGCAATATTTTTAATAAAGCAAAATTTGTAATTAGCCACAATGTTCAATGTGATCTACTATCGTAGACCCCCATTTTTATTTGTGGACCCCAAATTTTTTTTCGACGACTAGTAGAGGCCTGAAAATTGTCTTGGACCCCCCTTGGGGATCCATATAGACTACTTTAGGAATCACTGGTTTAGACCATAAACTAAATAGTCATATTAATTTTTATTAAAAATGCTAGATTTGGTCTAGCAATATCTGGTCTCAAGCTATTAAGAAAGAACCGCGGGATTTTCTTCTTTATTTTATTTTTATTTGGGCTCCATTTTATTTTTATTTGGGCTTACTTTTGAAATCACTGGTTTAGACTAAAACTCTATGGTCATATTAATTTTCATTCAAAACGCCAGATTTGGTCTGGAAAAGTTTGGTCTCAAAGGATTAAGAATTAAAGGTCAAGAAAACATAAAATTTGCAAATCGGACTTGTTAGTTAAAACATATTCTTCGTCTTCGGGAAGATGAACATTATAATTTGAATTAGAATATTTTAATAAAGCAATATTCGTGATTACATCGAGTTTAGTCCCATTATTTAACGTTTTCGTAAAAAATAATAAATAGTATGTAATAATTCCAGGTATTTAAATGTAAAAAAATTCCAGCTTTGAAGACAAAAAAAAATGTCTGCCTATGTGTTATAATTCCATCTAGCAGGTTCAAACACCATCACCCCGATCCAAAATTTAAAACATTGTTTCAAAGGAGAAATTATGATTGACTTTTATAATTGCGTTGATTATTTTGAAAATCGGTTTTATAATTTACGAAAGTGAGCAGTTCATCATTATTTTAAGCAACGGCGTTCGAGAGTTGCATCTGCTCGCCGCTTGCCTGCTACAGGTGAAACCTTGCGGATGATTGTATCACCTGTAGATTTTTAAAAGTGTGCTCTGCAGGGACGAATTATCCTACGGGGATAATGATTAGGGAATAATTGAGTTAGGAATAGAAATACGTATTTTGGTGTTTTTTTATACTGGTGATTTTGTACGTCGTTATATATGCAAGTTAGAATTATAATACTATTGCGATTGAATTTACCAAAATTCTTTCAAAATATATGAGATTGAGTAATATTATGTTTGAGATACTCAAAATTAAAAATTCTAATAATTGTATAAACCAATATACATTGATAGAGCCTAATAATCAGGCAAAACATAAATAAAAAGCATTAATTTCTATCAAAAATATTTTATCAAAATTTATACGTTTCTGCTATATTTTTTGAAAATAATTTTAAAATTCATACGTTTCTGTTATAGTTTTAGCCTTCATTCAGCGAAACATAAAATTTGTTAAAAACTATAATAGGTAACAATACTGTTTGGCAATCAAAAGTAAAAAGTAAAAAATACCTACAATTTGTTCAACCAATTTTTAAAAATAGAGAAAATGATTATGTTTGTGCATATGGTGGTACTCTACACCAAACATTAAAACTGTTTAAATATATTTATACCATTATTTTTACAATTTTTTACTAACATTTTTACATTTTTAACAATTTTTTTAAAACAGTATATAAATTCATATTTTATGAAGGTTTTATTGCTAATTATAATTAATATTACTTATGATTTTTTTCTGAACTAAAAGCTTTTTTGTCAAAAAAATATTTCTATTATATATATGTATGTTTCAGGGATATGAGATATCCCCATCTTTAGGAACTCTTACAAGTTTTTTTTTCAAGAAATATGCATTTATATTAGTTTAAATAAGTGTATAAATGTATAAAAAATTGTAGTTTGTTCATGATAAATCCTAAGAGAAGATACATCCTATACCCTGCAACGTAGAATTAAATTAAATAACTTCTTGAAAAATTATAAGAAAAGTAAAAGAAAGTATTTAGTTCGCAGAAATAAAATCATGTGTATAATATGTATATAAAATTACCATTTCATCAAATGGCAAAGATTGAATTAGATGAACAATTTTTATTTATAAGTTTCGATGCTTGATACGTGTCATTATACAGCAGTTTATTCTAGGAAGAACAAAACAAGAGGGTTAAAACATTTTATTTTTTATAATTTAATTATCATTAGAATACCAAAAATAACGAAAATGTGAAAAATACAAAATTCAATATATTTGATATAACAGTGATGCCTAATCCATAATTTATCAATTGCAAACTATAATTGATAAAAAATGAAGTGTTAATTTAATTAGCTTAAATTTAACAAATTGGATGCTTTATATAATATAATCTGCACACACACACAATATATCTAATATATACATGTATTATGAGATTTACATATATAATAATATTTTTAAACACTGAAATCAAATTGATATCATTTTTCTTCCCATGTCGTAGATACAAGTTTGTAATTTTTTTTTTAATTTCCCTTACTAGTAACAATCAGAACATTTATTACATTCTAGTCTAGAGTTACTTTGATTTACATTAATTAAATATAATTATAGATAGTAGTTACCCGAGTGGATAATTACTATTAAATACAATTTATTGGATCAATGCCAAATTTTTTTAAAGTCTGCTTAATTCTGGTGTAAGAAGTAATTGAACGACTAGTGAATTGGGGTGATTTTCTAGTTTATGATGACGATTAGTGGATCTAGTTTTTATAAAGTCTTCAATATACAGTACATTCAGATTATTATTGCTCACATACCAGGGTGCACTTGTCATCTTTTTATATTTTAAATTCGATTTTGGGCCCATAAATTGAACCTGATACAGCCCTTTTAGTGTGATGTGTGCACCAAATTACTTTGTCGCGACTTATCCACACACTGAAGCGTTCAAAGTGGCGCGTGCCGTAGGGTACACTTTTTTGCCAAATCGTGTAAGAAATAAATCCGAAAAGCCTTTAGAATACGAAACATAATAGTATTAATAATAAAATAATAGATGATAAAAAATAATTGATTTTCATATTTAATTTCGAATTTATTATCAAAATCTACAAGGCATGTTAGATACAACATTTATATATAATTTACCATAAGTTATAGTAATCGCAAAAAATCAAGAATGAAATTGTTTGCATATCTTTACGTTTCAAGTCTTCTGAATATTTTGGCATATCCTAATAAAATAGATGCATGTGTGTGTATGTTTGGATACAATTTTTCGTACACGATTTTGGACGGATCAAGGAATTTGAACGATTCAAATAGACATTCGATTCGTATTGACGGGGAGTCGTTTTGGAATTATTCATTTCATCATTTTTTTGGAACATAAAAAAAATGAACAAAAAAAATAGAAATAAAACCAAGTTAAAAATAAAAAAAAAATCTTAAAAACGATCGATTCGTCAGCACAAGAAGAAAGTTTTTTGAATCATTCAAATCGGATGCTTATTTTTCTCAAAAACTGTCATTTTTTGCTTATTTAGCTCTGGATCTTCGAAGCGACTGGACCTGCATTTGCCAAGAACCAATTACCACTTTCCCTCATTATTACGAATTAAATGTTTTTTTGGGTAATTCAAATCGGATACTCGAATCTCTTAAAAATTCGATTTTTATTTTCTGCAATCTTTGCTCCGTATCTCCAAACGGCTGGACCTGCCTTTGCCAAAAACTAATCAGCACATCTCCCAATGAATAGGAATCGAATATTTTTTGAACCATTCAAATTGGTTGATTCACGCGCCCAAAAACTTTGACGAAAAATTGTATGCATACATACATACACACACATCCATTTTTTCTGAGGTCAAAATGTTCAGAAACACCTGAAATGTGAAGATGTGAAAAAATGCTCAAGTTCGATTTTTAGATGATTACAATAACTTACCCTACGGAAAGTTCAAAATTTAAAAAAATATGAATATAATATTCACATATTTATATTAATCACAATTATAATTAAACATTCATCAATTTATATTGATTATTGAATAATATGGTTAAACCTCTAATGATTACTGTACGAGAAGTTCCAGCAAATGACCTTATGGCATAATGCCAATGGTTTTTGCTAATATTTCTTTTAAAATTAGTAGTTTTGTAAAATATTCAACTTATTCAAAAAATTGCATGAATATAAAATTTTTCTATAAATCCATTACCTATAATATGCATTATTTATCCTTTACGTACGTGATTTTTCAGAATTAAAAAAATATGACTGATATATTCACATATTTATAATAATCACAATTATAATTAATCAATTTATATTGATTATTGAATATTGTACGACAAGTTCCAGCAAATGGCTTTATAGCATAATGCAAATGGTTTTTACTAATATTTCTTACAAAATTAGCAGTTTTGTAAAATATTCAACTTACTCAAAAAATTGCTTAAATATAAATTTTTTCCATGAATCCTTTACCTATGCAATATTTATCCTTTACTTTAATTTTTTTCTGCTTATTCAGCATTTCCGTCGTAGCGTGCGAAAACGACAATAACTTTCTGTGCTTCAATTGTACTGTTATCCTTCGAAAAGCTCTGTGAAGTGGAAACAACTAGAAAAATCCAAAGCCTGTGCATCTATCAAGGAGCATCGTTTGGTATAACGCGCTTTTGGCTGGCTGGCACCCTCCCAGGACTAAATCCAGACGACATATTACTGACCATTGACCCGTACACTTTGCACGAATCCCCTGAAATGAATCCTGATCGAGTTGACCGCCTGCATAGTAAGAGATCCAGGAATATTTTTGAACTTGGTAAAACTCAAATCAGAAGGATAGGGTTTGATTCATAGTATTTGGAAAGTCGACTTTCGGAAGACGTATAAGCTAGTGAACTTAATAAATTAATTATTTATTTATTGAATAAAAGTGACCAAAAAATATTACTCAAGACAGTTTTTACACAGGCTTCTCTCAATAGTGATATCTAAATTATTTTTGCTCTTATTTAACACCCCTAATTATTTGTTTCGTTCATTTTTGCAAAATAGCTTATACGATCAAATATATCTTGAATTTTATTTAAGGAAATGAAAAAGACTTTAGACAGTTTTTGAAATTACTCAAGATGAGTATTCATGAAACTATTTTAAGCTAAATTTTGTATTGGTCAATTGGGTCGGAAACAAAATTGTCCGAAAATGAAATACATAATGAAAAAGTACCTCATCTAACATAAAATATATAAATACAGTACATAAAATTACCTTAAAAATACTTGGAAGTTTTTAGAGATTATTATAGATGAGTGTTGATCGAGTTATTTTAAGCTGAATTTTGTAGTCTAAAATCATAATTCTTTCAAAATGGAATACATAAAAAAAATCACATACATAAAAGTATATACATAACATTACCTTAAAAAATACTTGGAAGTTTTTAGAGATTATTTTAGATGAGTATTGATCGAGTTATTTCAAGCTGAATTTGTAGTCTAAAATCATAAATCTCTCAAAATGGAATACATAAGAAATCACATACATAAAAGTACGTCATATACAAACATAAAAGTACCTCCATAGTAAAATCACATACATACATACAAGTGAAATGCCTATAATAATATGTAATAGATTCTTTGTGCAAAAATTAGAGAAGTAATCAAATATTTATACGATGAATATAGAATTTTTTTATGTGCATCTATTTTACCTTCTATTTACATTTATTCTTATTTAATTATATTACATTTACTCTAATTTATTCAATTATCTAAACTACTTAATTCATATCAAAACTATTATAGACTAATTTTACATTATCTAAGAAATAATAAATAATCTTACATAAAATGATAATTATCAGTAATCTAGTGAGGATAAATAATCTCTATTTACATATCTTACTTAATAAATTGGATTTTTGAGATATGTATTTTTTTACAATCTCAGATCAGATGTTGGGCATTTTCTTAAATTTTCGCCACTTCAGCATTTGTTATTTTCAACCATTTTTATTTTATAGAGATGCGAAATTTTTTTTAGAAATGTGTAAAAGTATTTTTGAATAGTTAACTTTTCACTATCATAAATATTAATGTTGTTTCTAACGCGCTTTGCTAAATTATCAAAAATAAAGATTTTCGACTTTAATATTAAAATTAATTATTATTAAATTTCATTTCTTTGTAATACTTTACATTAAGTTTTGTATGCCAAAGGTGTAATGAAACGTGGTAATAATCATGAACTTAGTCATATGTATTCTTATAATAAGTTGCATCCAAAAATCTAACTTTTAAAGTGAATTTAAATATTTTCCAATTGATTCGCAATCAAAGTAACTACCTTGTATAAATTATAAACTATTTTCATAGGGATATAAATATGATAATTATCACTCTTTTTCATCGAGTCATTATGCTTTGTTCTCCACTCTCTTTTATTATTAAATTTCTATTAATGCTGGTAAAATCCATTTCATTTATTTTTTCGAACGAATTTTCCAAGAACTGCGGTCAATCTTCTGCGAGCTCTGGGGCTAATGCATACTTTTCTGATTGAGAGTCAAATATTACGACGCTATTTTATATATCTGCCGAAAGAGCTCACGTTTTGAATTCTCAATAGACGTGATAGATTGAAGTGAATTGTCACAATGATGTATTTGTAATGATATCATAGTCCTTCGCTTGTTTTATAATAAACTAGTGGGGCGCATGACATCTAGCATTAAGGCAAATTGCTGGAACTTACCGTACCAAATATTATTTTTTTAAAAACGATTAATATTTTTGAAAAAATTTTACTTCGAAAAAATTAGATTTTTGAAAAACTATAAATTTGACAAAAAATACTTACATAAAATTACATAAAATATCTGATAATTTGATGTACATATGTCTAATGATCATTCTTGATCGCCAAATGGCTTTTTTTTTACTTTTTTTACTAGATCTCCGAAACCGCTAGACCTGCCTCCATGAAAATATTGAATCAGTTTTTTATCTTGTCAATACAAGTAAGATGTTTTTTTGAATA
>NW_020539004.1:0-36758 GCF_003426905.1 Ctenocephalides felis
TATTAGCTAACTAAACAAAAAACGCCATACAACATTGATAACAAATTAAAAACTCGTTTCATAACATTTTGTTTCTGCCATGAATAACATATTTTTTATAATAGAACATTGTTTTTTTTTGCCTTAATTAAGTTCTCGAGATGCAAAAAATTGACATTATTCATAAACGTGCGACATTCTCTTAAATGTTCAAATGAAACTCATATTAATGATAAACGTCCGTGGCTTTTTTTAATTTGCCATTGATTAAGTGGATTTATGGCATTCATCTGAGGATGTAAGAAATGTGAATTATATTCCAATAATAAAAAAAATAATATATATATATATATATATATATATATATTATAATTTCCTGATGCAAAACATAAAACTAAAATTTCGTTGTTTATAAAAACAATATGAGTACCAAACCTTAAAAATAATACTTGTGCTAGAATTAAGTTTGGATTGGAAAATATTGTAAAATTTAGTGAATCATAATAACCTATGAGACACAATTCAAGCTTAATATGGTACAAAATAAAAATCCTTTGAAACCGATTCGGACATTATATACAAACAATTAGGCGCCGCATTCTGACGAAAACGTACTGATTGTGTTTGATATGAATTTGTAGACATTGAAGTGCAATTTTGCATACATTTACAATAATATCTGAGAAGGCATAGCGGGTAGATTCCACTGTCTTATAATTAATTGTAGCATTATAAAATGAAAGTGGACAGTTTTTACTTCATTTATATTACGTTTGTATACGTCTCTTCAGATAACAATTTTGCCTAACGAATTCCTCGGACGTTTTCGGGTATTTAGAAAAAGAAGATTATGTAATAAAAAAAGGGTAAAAATACTTTGAAAATAATTAATATTTAGTTTTAAATAGAGAATCCTGTCTTATTACTGCATAGCTTTATTCTAAAATGGGCAACCTTTTTAACTCACGGGCAGCACTAAATTTTCAAAGTTTTATAGCACTTATTAATAATTTGCAAAGCTCGATATATACTAATAAACATTATAGTATAAAAATACTAAATGGAAAACGTGAGTATTTTATAAAATAACGTAATAAGAAAAAAATTCTTTATAATTAGATTGTTGATGGAAAAAAGTTTAAGAAATAAATAAAATTCTACTTTAAAATGCTTGGCGCAGAAAAATATTTAAAGGGCAAGTATCCAGCCCGAATGCCGCGGTTTTCGCATATTTGATCTATTTTATTCTAATCAGAGGACACAGCTAGACTTACGTTCCCCTCAAAAAAACATCCGAGTGGAAAGGGTTAATATGGTAAAAGTAAATAATTAAAGTAATAAGTAAATTTTTATTTTTAACATAAATAACTGAAAATTTTATTGTCACAATTGTCTATTATTGTGGCGGGATTAGCTCATGAGTAGCGTTCCCGACTCACACCGAAGGATCGGAGTTCGAATCCCCGGCAAAAATTAGAAATAATGTTAAAAATCGTTTGAAATAATGTTAAAATAGTTTGAAATAGTATTAAAAAAATAGTTCAATTATGTATAAAAGATTTTGGGATTTAGAATTAAAATGAATGTAAGTGTAATAGTAGAAGAAATGAAGACGTAAGAAAAGGGTAAAAAATACAATGATGGTATAGAAGAAAAAAGAGAAGAATGAAGTTACGTTGAAAAGTACATAGATATAATATGAAATAGAAAGAAGAATAGGATTTATGTAAGGAAAGTAGTATGAAACTGAAGATTGTATCGAAATTGTAATTGAAATATGTTGTAGGGGGGCTAAATGCTCGAGTAAGCAAGGTCAATAATAAAAAAAAAGAATTATATAAACTGAATTGCAAAGAATTATATTATTTGCACGTATCGGGAAGTTCTTGCAACTTTTCTTAAACCACAATGCCACTTACACCTAGTCAATTGCAATAAACTTATAACGCATTTATTTATGGATTTTCCGAAGAACATATATTTTTTATAGTGACTACAACAAATTATTCAATGTTTTCATATCATACAACGATAACCTTGTTAGTTATGTCACATGCGATAAGTATTGTAATACGATTCGGCCGTGCGGAGTAACGTATTAAGTTCCGATGTTATTTTTTGAATTTGGCCGAAGCCTCCGTGGCGCAATCGGCTAGCGCGTTCGGCTGTTAACCGAAAGGTTGGTGGTTCGAGCCCACCCGGGGCGAATCTTTTGCTAAAATAATAAAATTATAGGGTGAGTCACAATGAGACATTAAATCAGTGGTTTCGAACCTTTTCTAGCAATGCCATCAGGGGTTTTTTAAATTGTTGCGCTACCTTAATTTTTCTAACAAATTTAATCTCAGAAAAACATTAGTGATATTTTAATTTATTTATCGGGCTTTAAATTACTATACAATATTATGTAAAAATATTCATAAACAAAATTAATTTTTTATATCAATCGGGATTTTTTTTACTTTTTAGTGTATATTTGACGATTGTATTATGAAAACAGCTCTATGCACCCTGAGTGGGCTGAAAACCAACGGTCTTAAATTCAGGATGATGAATACTTTTGATAATAGACAATAATTACAATTTTTACCAAAAATCATTCAAAACAATTTGAAAAATACACTCGGAATTATTAAATCTCAAAATAAAAATGATCGAAAATGAGCAAAAATGAGTTTTAAAGTTTCCTTGTAATCTTTTGTTTCAATACACTTATAAAATAAATAGTACGAAGACTTCAAGCTCAAAATGATAAATACTTTTGAAATAAATAATACTTACTGTAATTTTTTTCAAAAATCATCCTATCAATTTTTGGGCAATGTACTAACGATTGAATCATCAAAAATGTGAAAGTAAATAAATGAAAAAGTGACTTGAATTAATTTGAGCTCTCTAATCCTATACACCATTTACAATAAATCGTACGAAGACCTTAAATTGTTATACATACTTTTGAAAAAGACTTTTTTTTTTTCAAAATTGTTTGAGACATTTTGCACGATGCGCTCGCAATTTGAAACCTCAAATGTGAAAATTTGTTAGAATTCTATTTTTTTTTTTTAAATAATTTTTCGACAATGTACTCACGATTTGGATATCCAAAAAAAAAAATCAACATTAGTGGAAAAGAGGTCTCTCAGGCCTCCGTGGCGCAATTGGCTAGCGCGTTCGGCTGTTAACCGAAAGGTTGGTGGTTCGAGCCCACCCGGGGGCGAATTTTTACAAAAATATGCAAAACTGTTCAATTTTTTTACAATTAAATTTTAGATGATAAATACTTTTGATAATAGACAATATTTATAATTTTTATAAAAATCATTTTACATTTTTCGTCGATGTACTTGCAATTTTGACATCTTAAAATTATGAAAATGATCAAAAATGAGTTCTCCGAAGCCTCCTTGTATTTTTTTGTTTAAAACATTCATAAAATAAATCTTTCGAAGACCTCAAGCTAATAATTATTATGATTTTTTTCCAAAAATCATTCTCTAAACTTTTTGGTCAATGTGCTCACGATTGAATCATCAAAAATGTGAAATAAGTGTAAAAGTCATTTGAATTCTCTCTAATTCTATGTTTTAAAATAAATTGCGCGAAGACCGTAATTGTTGAAAATTCTTTTGAAAACAGACTATAATTTTTTTTTTTTTTTCAAAATTATTCGAGACACTTTTGGACGATGCGCTCGCAATTTTGAAACCTCAAATGTGAAAATTTGTGTTAGTCGTACAGAGATTTCGAACTCTAGGCGATGAATACTTCTGAAAAATATATTTTTCATAAAAAATTTTGACAATGTACTCACGATTTGGATACCAAAAAAAAGTCAAAAATAGTGAGAAGGAGGTATTTCGAGGCCTCCGTGGCGCAATTGGCTAGCGCGTTCGGCTGTTAACCGAAAGGTTGGTGGTTCGAGCCCACCTGGGGGCGAATTTTTATAAAAATATGCGAAACTGTTTATTTTTTTTATTATATTCCCAAAATGATCAAATACATGCAACAATTTTATTTAATAAACTAATGTTTCATAATGCTAATACATTTTCTATTATTTCAAAATACATGATTCGTGCATTTTTGCAAAAACAAGACTTACAAGCCACTCACTTCGGAAATCAACTACCGACATGCATATATCTTTTACAATATCACACTTTTCTTTGTTTTATTATAGTGCGCACCGGATAATTTTTTTGAATTATACTAATTTCTTATTCTTACGATTTAGTCATTTATAGAAAGTGTCTTTAAAGCAATTGTTTTTGTCATATCTGTGGAAGTAAATGTAGTTTAAATATCTCAGTTGATTAAGATTTTGTAAGACATATTTCCAAGACCATATGAACGGAGTTACAATATAAAATTTGTTTTATGATTGTATTATGAGATACCGGATAATTTCAGTTGACCATACTTGTCTGTAACCTCTCAACCTGCTCTTAGGTTGGTATCTTGGCACAATTCCCACAACAAATATTTGTTTTACCATTAATTGTTTTAATGATTTAATTCTATTGTTTCTCACTGTATTTATGGAATGCAATTATTAATGTTAAAAGTAAAACTATGATTAAATTTCTACGAGGTGTGTCTTTAACGCACAATCCTAGGCTGATCTATATGGTAATATATATATTTAACTTGGCTAATGAGCGGCGAAAGTTATGATGGATGAAGGCGTGTTCAAGGAAGATGAACTTTATTAATCGATGTAATATTGGCATTATTAATTCCAATAACTATTAAGTGCCATAAACACTGTTTTAAATTTTATTATTTATTGTCCTCTATGACTAGGGTACATGAATGTTAATTGTTTTTAAATTATCATAAATGATAAGTACAAGCAGAAATACGATTAATATGTACTTATATATAAATAGTATATATAAATTATTCACATTTTACGTATTAAAATTTTCACAAGTATTTGGGCTGATTTTTGCAAATTTTAGGTATGATATAATACCAGAATAGTTTTAATTCACAATCTGGTAGTGGTACATTTTTTTAAACTTATGTTCCATATTTTCACTTAAAAATATCTATTCAAAATTGTTTCCAAGTTAAAATAACCTTTTTGGCATTTTTGCATTAATATTATAACATCATCAGTATTTAAAAAATTACCATAAAGATATATTAAACATCAATAGGCCAATAGGACGTCTTCTAAATAGTAACGTTGTTACGAATATAATCAGAAAAGCTCATAAAAATTTAAATTTTCATTGCTGTTCAAAAAACAATAACAAAACAGTGGTCTATATAAGATTTGAAATATATGTAGAATTTTTTTTTCTATATATTAAAAGGGCGTATAGCTCTATTACAAAGTTCTATAACATAAAGTATTTTTTTATGAAAGTCAATTTTTATTTTCATAAAACTAGTGTGTTTGTTAAATATTTTTAACCAAAAATTGTATGAGGTTGAAAATCTTCTTATAGTATAAAATATAAAAATTAAATCGTTGTTTATAAATAAAAATTGAATATTTTGCTGCAAAAATGTATACTGACAAAAAAAATCAAATATCCTTTAAAAATATTAGCTATACTCAATGCCAACTACAATTTGCTAATTTTCCTATAATTTTGCAAAAGTAGAGCAAGAATGTAACCCAGACTTTATTATTCCTTCATATTAGAGTAAGATAAATTCTATCAATAATTGACAAATTTCTTTCAACTATAAAGTTAAAAAGAATGGTTTTTATAAAGCTGGAACAAATACATAAACCAGTTGTTAATATGGTTTCAAATTGATAAATTATATCAAGGCAGCTGCCTTGTATATAATATAATCTCGTTGATTCTTTCTTTCCGTCCATATTGATTGCAATCCCGATTTTGATCATCAGTACATTTTTTCTATATTTTTTTTTTTACCACAAATCCTACAATTTTGTTCTAAAAACGATGAAGAAATCTTGACAGAAATGATTCTTTTATATCGCAATGATCCATATATCATTACCTGGGAAATGGATCAGGCAATGCAAGTTGCAATATTTCTCTATTTACAGTAAATGGGCTTGTCGTAAATTATATATATTTCAATTAGTTAGACTCACTTTTAGTTACTAATATCCTAATTTAATGAATATCAAATGCAAATAGCTATATTTAAGTCTATAGGCGCACATATTACGAACAATCTGTAATAATCGTGGCGTCATGTTAATAGCAAGAACGCTTAAGGGTATTAAAAATATTATATTGTAAAAGTACGTATATAAGGAATATTCATTTATGTAAGGAATTGAGAAAAATATTGGAAATGTTTTGACTAAAACGAGTAAAATTTATAAACTCAACTAAACGCCAAAATAGAATTAATTTTATGAGTATTTCATGAAATGATTATAGCGTCAAAAATATTTTATGTTGTATGATAGTAGTATTTGTACATTGTTTCAAATTCAAATTATAAATAATAAATATATAGAAATATATATTCAACCGATTTACAAAAAAATATCAAAGTTATTAGTACACCACATTTCTTTAAATTAGAAATTATATCAAAATGTTTACTATATTAACATATACATTGAGTACTATAGTAATATGTACATTGAGTTTACAATATATAGATAAAATATATCGTGTATATTCTTAATTTGCTTATATAAAAATATTGTCAACTATTTAAAAAAAATTTAAAATATCCATTATACATACGTAACTCTAGAGTGGTTTAGCGCTGTTAAATTATGCACCTACGATCTCACAAACTCACCTGAAACAAAAAATAACAATCATTAGTCAATGCAATTGATTTAGCAAAAGTAAACATTTACATAATTTGAAAATAAGACATGAATAACATATAGAACGACTCTACTTCCGAATGATTAAGACGTTAGTGCTGGTCTCCAATATAAAGTTGTTATCAATCGGTGTCGATAAAATTGGCACGGAACTCAAATAAAACTTACTCTAAATCAACTCTTCATGCATAAAAAATGGCATTTATGTTGCATTCGTCGCACACCAAACCGCTAAATGCTTTGATATTGCAATTTACATGGTAAATACCTGAGAATTTTTTTTGCACGTGAAAGTTTAGCGCGGTTAAATATCGTACGTATTAGATAATGCATAGGCAAACATGTATTTACATTAATATACTGGTTCTAGTGCGTAGCAGAAAGATCTTACAATATTTGTTTATTTGTTTACAGATGGTGTTAAATTATCCAACCGGCTGACGAGATTTCTGCAACATTCGGAATGGTGAATGGAGATGATACATAAGGTAAATTTAAGGTTATTTTATGATCATTATTATTTTTTTACCTATTGTCTATAAATACGGTAGATTCCGGATGTAGTACTCTGTAGTATAACCTAAAGCTCAACTCACAAGGAGAACCTCAGCTTTACTCTTCTAGGATATTGATAAAACCGAACAGTTCAAAATATTATAGCTCTATGAGAAGTAGTTTGATTATAAAAAATTATTAAAGTTATTGGAAAACAATTTAACCATCAACTCCAAGAAGAGTAAAGTTGAGTTTCTCCTTGTGAGTTGAGTTTTTTAGATTATACATCTTTTTTATATAATTTTTAATTTGTTGGTATATTGTTCTATATATACAGTAGATTCTGGATATAATTCTTTGTAATATAATCTAAAGTTTAACTCACAAGAAGAATCTCAGCTTTACTCTTCTGGGATTTTGATGAAACTTTGCATGGTGACAAAGTTGATAGTCAAATCGAACAGTTCAAATATTTTAGCTGTATGAGAAATTTGATTATAAAAAATTCATAAAAATTATAAAAAACAAAACGAGAAACTCTACTCAATTCTACCTACTCTACCTCCATGCAAAGTTTCGTCAAGATCCAAAAAAAGTAAAGCCGAGGTTCTCCTAGTGAGTTGAGCTTTAGATTATACTACTTTTTTACATAATATTAATATTTTATGATTATTATTTCTCGACATATTGTTCTGTGTATACAGTAGATTTTATATATATATATGGATATTAGGGTGGTCCTTGAAATGGTCATTTTCAAATTTCCTTGCTCCAAGGGGCTCAAATGGTTCCAAATAGATAAAAAACATTTATCTGAAAGTTTTAGCTCTTAATATTAACGTTTAGATAAAGCGGAATTCAATCAAAGTTTTGTATGGAAATAGCATGGAAAAATTTTCAAAAATTTTAGAAATGTTTTTTAGATGTAATTTAGCGAACAAATGAATGAATAAAACTCATTCATTTGTCGCTAAGTTATATCTACATTTTTTTTAAATTTTCAACATTTTTTCCATGCTCTTTCTATACAAACTTTGATGAATTGCGCACTATCTAAAAGTTAATATTAAGAGCTAAAACTTTCAGAGAATTGTTTTTTATCTATTTGGAACCATTTGAGCTCCTGGGAGCAAGGAAATTCGAAAATGACCGTTTTAAGGACCACCCTAATGGATATAGTACTTTGTAGTATAATCTAAAGCTCAATTCACATGGAGAACTTCAGCTTTACCTTTCTGTGATGTTGAAACTTTGCATGGTGATAGAGTTGATAGTTCAAAATATGACAGGCCTATAAAATTAATTAATAATAAAATAATTGAAGTTTTAGATAGCAATTGGACTATCAACTCTATCTCCATGCAAAGTTTTGTCAAAATTCCAGAAGAGTAAACCTAAGGTTCTCCTTGGAATTATTCAAATTATAGACCATATCACGCTTCGTCCCGTTTGTACGACTGAAGTTTTGTATGCCGTTATATCAGGATACTATCCCCATTTTTTATATCTTTATTGGAATTTCATACTTAAAATTTCATTCAAATTATAGTTCAAAAGCTCATGTTATTTTTATGTGATTGCAACAAAATATCCTCTGTTTTGATATCAAGTATGTAAAACGTATTAATATTGCCAATTTTCAGATATTAATCAAATATTAAACCCTTTCCACTCGGATGCCGCCGCTTCTGCAAAATTCATACTAATTCAGCAATTAGCGAGTGGGAAGGGTTAATACATTTTATATTTCTATCCTTCAATCTCGTTATGTCACTAGATATCTGATTAGGTTTCTTCCAACCATCCTTTCCAATAGAAGATTTGCTCTCATTTCAAAGGACCTTGAGACTTCGATCTCTGCAATAATTTGCAATTTATTTGTCGCTCGTCGTTTCAAAATTTAACTTATTATTTATTAAAGCACTGATTGATATGTTATGAAATGAACGATCAATGTGGTATTTTGCTTTGCAATAGAAAATTCAATCATTTTATTTCAAACTGGTTCGATAGGTAATGTTACTATAGCGTTTTTCATCCAGCAATGCTTGTACTATCAGCATATAAGATATTGAATAAGCGGAAAATAAATTGAAATGTGCCCACGATAATACATCACGATGTTACTTTTTTCGATTTTCTGTTAGGTGAATGTGATTGAAGTAACAGGTCGTATTCAGGATAAGGAACTTCGGAATAACTGGTGGAGTTTATTATTCCAACTCTCATACAAAATTTGGTTACTAAGACATACATATTACACAACTCCTTCGATTGTTGGTCAATGAATGGTTACACTAACATTATTTTAATTACCCATGTTATTATTTATAATCGTCAATACTATTATGCAATTCGCGGTGGTAAAGTTCGCCTCTGAAATGACGCGAATTGCGGATATTGTACGGATGTCAATATTTCTAATGACGCCTTTTTGTTATTAAAACGTGTGATTAAGAAATACCTACATTGAGTGGCCGATGGCTAATGGGCGAATGTCATCTGTGGAAATTTGTAATTATTGTTTTATATAAAACTTTTTCTTCTATTCGCGCTTCATTAATGTTGCGAAGATGCTATTGCGTTGAGCAATTGAAATTTCTCACATTTTGCGTTGATAATTGTGCGATTGTGCGAAAATATGCAGTCGTATAATTAATAAGTCGTAAACAAATAACGCAATGATATCACTATGCAATGAGGTAAATTAATTAATTGTAAAAATATTATTATTATTGTTGGTTTCGCATAATATTGAGTTTACTCATCGTGAAGAAAACGATATAAAACAATCAATATTTAACATTCAATTGTGTGATTCATATAACACCATTAAAAAAAATTAATTAACCTTTACTGCTCGACACTACTTCAAAAACAGGCTACTAGCAACTCGGTGCCGCATTCTGACAAATAATTCACAAATTTTATATGAAAGTACCCTTTTCTAGTTAGATAGAGTGAAACTATATAAAATTTACATTTTTGCGGAAACAATTATATATAGTCCCTTATACAAGTTTTGAATAAAACGACTTTGAATTTGATATTTCACAGCATTGACCTGCTGTAAACTTGATATTATTGTGCATGTTATGCCATTTGTTTCATATGAGTTTGTGGACATTGAGGAATATACATTTACAAAAATATCTAAATTTATCTTGTGCACTATGTTAAAGTTTAAAGCGAAAAACCATAGCGGGCTGATTCTAGTCTCGTGATATTTATCTAACATGTCCTTCTTGATAAAAATATTGCTTCACGAATTGCTCAGTCGTTTACAGTATTTAGAAAAAAGGTTATATAATAAAAAAGAGTGAAAAAACGCACTTATTAATAACTTACAGAACTTGATATATAATAATGAACATTGTAATATAAAACACTAAATTTAAAAAAGTAAATATTTAACTTCACGTAGGATAGAGAAAATGATATTTTTTATATATCTTCAAGTTTTTAGAGATTTATGAACATTTTAGCATATCTTAGGCAAAATGGTTGTCTGTGTGTTCGGATAAAAATTTTCGTCGACGATTTTAGAAACACGATTCAACCGAGTTGAATGTTTTAGAAAGACATTGGAATCCTATTGATAAGAAAACGTGCTGTTTAGTTTTTGGACAAGGCAGGTCCAGCCAATTCGAAGATCCGGGGCAAAAATGCCAAAAATGGTAATTCAGTTTTTAAGAAAACGGAGCGTTCGATTTCTATAAATAAAAAGCATTTTACTTGTATTGAAAAGATGAAGAATTGATCAAATTTTCAAGAAGACAGGTCTAGCGGTTTCGGAGATCTAGTAAAAAAAAGTAAAAAAAAAATGCTATTTGGCGGTCACAAATGATCATTAGACATATGCATCAAATTATCAGATATTTAATAGAGATTTTAACAATAAGTATACATTTTTATATTTCCGGCAACATTGTTTATCCGTTAGATTGCGACGCGGCGCTTACGCGCTTTGATATTTCATCTCTACGTAGCTAAAGCAGCGCAATTGCTTTGAAAAAAAATTTTCCAAACTATTTCAAGGTATTGAAAAAAAAAAATCATTTTTTTAAGTCATTTTTTCCAAAAATTTCAAAATTCTCAAAAATATTTTTTTTCAAAGTTTGAAATTTTGAATCATTTTATAAAATTTAATTTTTGGTACGGAAAGTTCGGGAAATTTGCCTTAATGCACGATGCTATACACCACTAGTTTGCACACTTTTATACCCTATTCGTATACTATTCAATGTCCGGAGTATTCTTAAGTAAGTAATTCTTTTTAAGAGATAGAAACAAAATACTTAAAACTACCAAAATTATCATGAATATAATAATAATAAATAGTAGTCTGCTCGAAGGCAGGTTCATAGTGTGAGACCCACTACAAATCAATAATTTTCTTACTCCTCCTTGCTCATCATGCCCCTTATATTATAAACACCTCGATGAAAGCATGAATATGATTTATTGTTTTTAATTCTGAAATCCCAATTTGTTATTGCAACTTTTATTCTACTCTATTGAATCTTCAACAAAAGTCTCCTCCATCGTCACCATCGACACTAGAGATATAGATATATAACTTTCCACAAGTATCATTTTTTTAGTACTCTCAACAATAATTGTTTTGAGAGGTTGGAACACCGATCAATACTAATTTGATTGATCTCAATTTATTATGACAAGTATATTCAGTCTTCTCAATGAGTATTTTATACGAAGTATCATCATTCGATCTTGGTACATCTTTCAACCATTCTCAGTACAAGCCCACCGCGAGCAGGCACTAATATTTTTTATCTATTTAGATACGATCAAATTTCGTCGAAATTTAAAATCACGTAAAAATAACAAAACCTTACCTCATTGATGAATCTACCGTAAACCTAATGTAAACAAAAGAGTACGAGCCGAGTCCCAGTGGCATAGAATTCTTTGTGTTATTATCTCATTACTATATTCGGACGTTCGGCTGTCGAACAATGAACAACGCGGCCTAACCGTGTTCGCGGGGAGCCATCGAGTCTCACAGTCGTCGCCGGGACTGGGATACGGTAGGAACCGTTATTTCGCTCTCGCGATTACACTATTTTGACGTTGTCGTATCATTGACATACCTAAATCCATTCGAAACTTTCGATCATGGCAGGGTTAGCAAATCATTTGAGGAGGAAGAAAAATATAGTTCGCCGAAAGTCGCTTAAAATGAGAATATCGAACTGAATAATGATCAAACACAGGTTTGATTGATTGATTCTCGTTATCCCTCGATGATACAGCATATAACTTTTTCATATGTTTTTTTTAATAGATTGGAACAAAATACTTAAAATTACCAAAATTATTATGAATATATTAGTAATTAATAGTAGTCTGCGCGAAGACAGGGGGAGAGTGCCACCACAAATCAATGATTCCATTTCTCCTCCTTTATTATCCTCCTTACCATTAAACCTTCTTATACGCCTTGAAGAAATCACAATTTACTATTTCTAATCCCCATATCCCATTTGTTATTGGAACTTTTATTCAACTTCATTGATTATTCAACAGTGTCCTATCGTTTTCCATCGATAATAGAGCATATAATTTTTTTTTGAAGTACCGTTTTTTTAGTACTATCAATAATTATTAGTTCTAATATGGTGAACCAAAATATCAATTAACCATCACAAAAATTACAGAGAATATGTTTGCTCTCAATTTATTATGGAAACTTTTATTTAAATTTCGAACACTATACTTACTATATCCAATTCTGAAAAGCAATACCTTTTAACTGTTCTATGCATTTTTCTATTCATTACACTAGTTCTAATCAAGTTTAATTTGGATTTTTCAAGTTTTGCTTTAACCTCCTGCAATTATTAATACCAGTACAATTCAATTACCTAAACTGCATATAATCTAGTCTGTTTTTTTAATGCAAGGGATGTTTTAGTTGTTAGTTAAGGATGTTTTCTGTTTACCAATTAGAATCAGAATCAGAAAGTTATATATTTCTTTAAGTATTGTACATATAAATCATTGACTTATATATACACTTTCATCCGCAGGTATATTGTTTAACATATATGCAAGAAAGAAAGATAATAAAATATACCTACAGTAGATTTATGTTTATGAACAAAAAGTGATATCTGGTTAACAATTTTCAGAAAAAGTACACACATCAATAAATAAGAAATAATTAAAAGTTACAACAATTCCTTAAAAAAATATTTAGAACGGAATGAAATTAATATAAATATTCTATATTAGCCATGAGTCGATTAGGAAATAGTTTGTCTTGACGTGTTTGCAATACCTGTTGTATTTTGGCCAAGGGCCTGGATGTTACTATTGAGGTCTGCTTACCATTTCAAATTAAACTTTTTAAAGAATGTGCCCTCTACAACAATGCATTATTTACTCAATATATGAATAATTATTTGAAAGTAATAAAATTGAAAAATCTAAGTAGTCTGAACGTTTTCGATCTCTTGTTTTTTTTTGCTAATTTTTCACTTATTTTCAAATTTTTCCTATTTCTTCTATAAATTATTTTATCACAAATACAAGCTAATTACAATTTTACTTTCCAAATGCAATTGACTCTTGATTTGGTATTCTGCAACCAGCTACTAACTATAGTATAACATTTTACTTTAATTTAGTAACTTATTTATAATAGCATTTACAAGAGCTTGGAATGATATTTGATATTACTGGTCACTTTATCATTTTTCAATAAATGTCTGAATTAATTCAAATGACATGAATAATTATATATCGATATTAAAGTAAAATGCACTTTGGATTTTAGTAAAAAAAACTTTAAATCTGTAGTAAATAAAATACGATACTTACTAGTGTGTCTAGTGGTTTATATGTAAAAAAACTTCCTTACTACAAACAGCTCTATATAAAATTTTAAACTACTGCAATCTCTGATACAGCTACTAAAATTCTGCCAAAACCTTTTCTAGCTTTTCCAGCTTTTCTATCTGGACAACGTTCGCTACAATTTTGTTGTAAATTATTATTTAGTAATAATTTGTTAACCAGGTAATCGTACAGATGATTAATTTCTAGTGCAAGGTTTATTACCACTGATTTGGCGAATCCGTTATTCAGAAGATGCTTTGAGATGAACGAAGCCGCTCGAAAAAAACAACTGAAGATTTGTGGAAACATTCCGCTTTTTTGACTATGACCGATGTTTACAATTCGATAGATGTTAAAAGGTTAAATCTGTGGGTTTTTGATAAAGTTTTGCTAAAAGAAAACTTGATAAATCTCGTATAGCGTGTTTTGTTTCACACAGGTTATTCTTGGGCACCTGTCAGGTCAGAAAGAAATTCTTCTAAATAAAGTAGTATCACCTGTTGGTATTAAATCACGTTTTTTTGCATAGATATATATTGTAAATTTAATTTATTATGACTTTAGCTACTTAATTAACCTTTTTGATTGTTAATTAAATTTCAAATAATTAGTTAGAAAATCCATGTAAAACATTATTCTGAATATTGTACTGCAACAAAATGAAAGAGCTTACGAAAATGATTTTCTTTTTAAATAATTTTAGTTTTATTAAACGATAATTTTAGCAGCATCTTCATTAATTGTTCGCTTCTCCACTACTGACTCTATTACTTCTATTTCATTTAATTTTTGTGACCTAGAAATTTCATATCAACCGGTTCTCCTAATTTGGCTGCGCCTTTCATTGAGTCGTTAAATTGTACGCGGCATATTTGTTGTCTAATAATAATACGATTTATAAATGAACACAATTGATTACAATCGCTATTTTATTTGCCTCTGCCGTTGATGAGATTATTGAGAAAGTTTATCATCCATAGCATTTCGCTTTATGATGTTATAATGCGAAAAAATAATAATGTCAAGAATTTATGCGATGCTGTTTCAGCTTCAACGGTAACATGTCATAAAATTTCAAATGGACGATAATTTAATGAACAATTACTCATTCATGACGAGCTTGAAATTGTGTTCGAATCGTGTCAAGTAGAAATGGTAAATGAGTTACAAATAGTAGATATATTTTAACAGCAATCAGAACTATGAGTTCTATGAGCAGTTGTGCTAATATTAAACAATGTGGATTTTTATAGATGGCAATTCAAACTTTTGTCTTCTCTGTGTGCTGAATTTATTACTACAATTTCTGTAATACTAATGCATTTTTAATTGACGCAGCAATGCTGAGGAAGAGCTATTTTTACTTGGCAACGTGTTAAAATCTATATTTTCAAGTGAAAACTGATGCCTCTACTGCTTGACTGACTGAAGAGCAATAAATTCAACTTCTCCAACTATAAATGTATGGCAACGCAAAACACCAAATCATTAATACTACTAAATTTATTTCCTGTAACCTAAGCTGTATCTATTACGACAATTATCAGTAAGAGTTGTCTTATGCAAATGATGAAAATCAGACATGCACTTCTGAGCTGCAAATCAAAACTGGGAACAAGATCCATTACGTAACATTGTTATGATATCAGAATTTCTCCTTTTGCTGTAAATAATATAAGCTTAATAATAATCTTGTAACTATCCACTATCGTATAAAGCTTATAGAATTGCAGGCTGTAAGTGAAATTGCACCTGGTATAGTTTTAGTAGGTCATGAGAGATGAAGTAGGTAGGAACATGTAGGGTTTTATAAAATATTTTGTTGTTTTTAACAAATTCATACTTAGGCTTTATTTTTGAAATTTGCAATTGTAAACTTGTGATTATTTTCAATGAAACTTGTTTATAGCTCCGTGGTAAGAGCTTTGGTCTTGCACCAAAAGGTTTCTGATTATATTCCCATCATTGATCGGACACATTCATCACTAGTGGATCAGTTTTTTTAATTTAAAATATAGATATAAATATAATAATTAAATATATTTTGATCATGTTTTAATATCCAGTCCAAAAATATGATAAAAAAATTTAAGTTTTAGAATTATCTCAAATAAATGTTTATGTGCATTATAAATAGTATATTTATTAAATTGCTGCAATTTGCTCTTTTTATCAATCGCATTAAAAAATGTAGAGTATTTTGTACTCAGTTTTGAATGCATTGTAAAAGTAACTTTTAGAGGTTTTTTTTATAAATATCATGTATGGAGTACAAAATACAGCCATGTCCATGTGTACGAAAATTATTTGAGATGTGATCCTAAAAATTTTGGCAATGAAAGAAACTCAATCCTTTTAGTATTATAATAAAAAAAAATGCTTGAACTAATAACACCTTATAAATATTAATTGTAATTTTTATTTTAAACAGCAATGAAAACTATGTGTTCTATGAGCTGTTGTGATGCAATTCCTTAACCAAGTGTTATTAGAAGGCAACGCAGTGGTTGTCCATTCTCTTTGTAATGAGATTATTATTAGCTTTTTTTCTAATAGCGATGTGATACATTTTGCAATAATGCTTTGAAATGCTATCATATTTAGATCCATAATTATAAGTGGATGATTCACAACTGCTTGATATCAAGCTGTCTAAGACGGGAATAAAACCTGGAACTATATTGTTTTGTTTTAATCACAATTTGAATGTTCTGTAAACTTATGGTGATGACTTCTTACTGAACTGGCTTTAGAAGGCAAACGAACGGTTAGCTTAACTCTTTACTTAATTTACAATTATTAACTCTAATAATATTTAGTTTTTTCTTTATAGTGACAACTTTTATTAGATTTTTAAATTTTTTGTCCAATGCTTCTATTTTCACATGGAAACAAATTGTCATCTCAATTTTCAAGTAAGAACCGATGTCACTGCCACGTGACATCAAGAGTATCGAACCTAGATCTTGTTGTCTTGAAAAATTTGTAGTTCTAACCACTGATCTAAGGGGTAGCCTTATACGAGGGTCATTTAACAAATACTTAGTCTCACCACAACTGCTCACTTGTAAACAAATTATCTCAATTTTCAAGTAAGGACCGATGTCACTACCACTTGGCATTAATATCGAACCAAGATCTTGTTATTAGAAATCCATAGCTATAGCCACTAATCCAAGGGGTAACCTTATACGAGAGTCATTTAGCAAGTACTTAGTCTCACCTAAACTTTTTAGCTTATTTTGCTACAGCTATCAAAAAACGTGGTTCTTGGACGGGTTGATAAATTTGAAGCGCATTGCTGGGCCAAATAAATCGAGCTTGAAAAAAATTATGCTGAAAAATAATTTACTATTTTTCCGTGGTAATATTTTTTATTTGTAGGCTAAGTACTTGCTGAATTATCCACGTACTTTAGTTAAGGATATAAGTTTTCTCAAAACAAAAGAAAATCTTTCCTTGTTGATGACTTTGTCCTACCAGCCAAAGTTGCATCTATGCTCACGACCGTGGCTCGGGATCGATAACCGTATTCCGTTTCGTGACAATTGTGTGACAATTCATAACTCACGAGCTCCGAAAAAAACATCTATTCGTATATAAACATTGTATATTATACCGCTAAGATTTACGCCCGTGCCGTTCGTCTTTATTGGCGTTAGGCGTAATTTCGCTTGATTACATAATTACTCGCCATTGCCGATTCTTTGAGCCATTGTATTCTGAAACATATGTACGAATGCGAATAAAATACATCGGCCGTGACGACATGTAACGATTCGAATTTTAATGGAGGAGATCACCAGACATAATGCAATACCGTATATTATAGTTGTACACGTTTGACTGTTATTATGATTAGATCTGGCGGAGACACGACTGTTTTGATGAGACGACAATCGTTATTGGAAACAATACAGGTAATAATGAAATGAAGGCAGATCCTTGGTGTTTGAACGCTGTATTTTTGCAATGGAAATTTAGATCAACATTTGTTTGGCCCTTTGGTATTGCTGCAACAAGTTGAGATATAGAAAGAAAAACCATTACCAAGCATAACCATTGAGTTGCCTTCTAATTAGAAGTGCATCCACATATTTAAGACTACCATTGGATTGAATTCTATAAGGCGTCGTGGTTGTGGAGTCTCAACATAACTTTTACAACATATATTTTTCATAGTCATAAGAAGCTTCACTTAAGTCTTTAACATTTTTTCAATAGTTTGTATGCCTAACTAGAAATTCGTTAAAATTAATTTTTTACTCGTCTAATCGGTCATTGTATCAACGTTAACGATCAGATTTCGATTTTATCATAATGCTTATTTTTGCATACAAAAAATATTATTTTTATGTGCAATATAATAATATGTTGCAATATAATAATAATATGTTCATATAATTACATTATTTTATGGAATAAGCTATTTCAATTTATAAATGGCTATACCCATTTGGACAGAAGACATACATGGATAAACTTCATAAAGAAACGTTTGCAGCTTCAAAAAAATTCCAATAAACTATACTGCCTGTCGGGTCCTTAATGTAAACTATTTATTTACAACAAATTTCTTGTATACAAAGTAGACTTGAAACCAATTTGGACTTACAGCCTTTCTCTTTGGGGTAGTGGATGTCAAACCAACATGAACATCCTTCAAAAATCTTAGAACAAAATCCTCAAGAAAATACTGGAGGCACCCAAATAATTTTTTAGTCATTTTTTATTAAAAAATATGTTATTGTTTCAAATTGTTAACTGAATCCTGAAATACAATTGGTACTGCCAGCCAAAAAATTAAGGCGACTAAAGAGAAAGTGGCCAAAAGTGATCTACCGGAACCAACAACGTAATTTTGTTTTGTTATGCAGAGAAAATGTTCCACTTATTATTTATTATTATTGTCATTAGTATTATTATTTTTAATTTAATTATCATTTATTCATTTATTTAATCCTTTTATTTTTCTTCCTTATTTCCCTTTGTTTTGATTTTCCACATTCACTTTCAGCTGATAAATTGTATTTATAATCTGATTGTTGAAATATACTGTGAATAATAAAAATTAAAACAAAGTTTCTTATCCGAGATACAATTAGAGCTTAAGACACTTGTATTGCTTGTACTTTATTATTGGAACAGCTAAATACGTTCAATAATAAAATTTATATAAACAATAAAACTAGTTAAGTGTGACTTTATGGTTCATTTTCTATTGAAAACCTAGATTTTTGACATGTTTAAGAAATCTATTATTTACCTTCGCAGGTTACGCGTTCTCATCTGAATTATTTAAACGATTATTTAACGGCATTGTGTGCTTTTAAATTCGTGTATGCCATTGAAATTCATCGAAGGATCCGAACTTGACCGCTAACCAAACGAACATAATGTGTCGTAACCTAATCCCGATACTCGCGGAATTTGACACCATTGTCAGGTGCGGAAAGCGCGCGCGCGCTCCAACACACCGACAGGTGAAGACGACGCTACGTGATTGTAAATAATTGACATTTATTTATACGATTGTTTTGGACTTAACGTTAAATAATTTGTTAGGTTTTGTTGTTGTTCATTATTTAATTCTGAACAAAACTGTTATATTTTGGTTAGTTCTATCTTGAGATCTTCCACTCGTGATCCACCAAGATGCTGCAAAACTATATTTAAAAAGTCCACTTTTTGCATATTGTGAGTCAAAGCACCGGATTTACACAATGGTTATATCAAACCGAAACAATATTAAATATATAATTATTTAAGCTGTTCTTTGATAATAAAATAAATTAGAAGATGGCAACTTGTTTAAACTTTATAGCTGGCTGATGTAAATATGTTGATCGTTGATTTGTTGCTGATCCTTTTAACCAATAGGGTTTTGATCCTTTTAGTTCGGTTTTACAATCTTCCTGATTTTTTTAGAAGTATTGATGAATAGGATGAATTAATAAGGAAAAGTGTGATAGATGTGATTAGAATTGAAATGCAACATTTGCATATCACGTCCATACTGATGCAAGTAAAAACATAATTGCCTGTCGTAAGGAAATAATGTATTTTGTTTTTCTTTTATCAAAATTTCTGTAATTTATCATTATATTAATTTGAATCAATATATATATATATATATATATATATATATATATATATCTGCATCGGAAGCAATTTTACAGAATGCATTTGTAAATTGCATTACATTACGATGCATTACAAAACAATCTTTGGCTTCCCGCCTGCTTTGATTACACGTGGATCAAAATTATTATTTGATTAGTTTTTGAATTATATAAGCCATATCTAACTAATTATGCTTTTCAAAATGTAATTTACGATGGAAATCTACATACAATGGAGTAGTAATAAATTAAATTCTTTGAACCTAAGAGTTTATGAACTACATATCTAATACCAGATTTTTCAAATGAGTTTGAAGTTTCGATAATATTTTTTGTTAATTTACTCATCTATTTATAAATCGTACCTAATCATTTAAAACATTTCCAACGTATGTATTTTTTTAGGCATGATTATCAAAAATAACTAACAATAATTTACTAAAATGATTAAATAATTTACTAAAATCAATATTTTATACTACAAAATTTTAGGATCATTTACTCTAAATAAACAATTTATACAGATTTTTTAGGTACTCAATACACAATAGTTTTGAAATTTAACAAATTTTTCGTACAGTCACAAAATTATTAAAAAATGAAAACTGATTGACTAGAAAAATCAGGCGTTTTTAAATCAGGATTGTGTAATTTTTAGTTCCGGTATGAAATCTGCTATTTGGCAACTTGATATCAAGCGGTAGTGATTTAAATTTTACTTGAATATATAGGTCATAATGTTTCCAAGTGAGAAGTTCTTTTTCCGGCATTGTTGCAATAAGATAAACTATTAGAAAATAAATTCCTACTGGGTTGCCTTCAAAACCATTGGGCTGTGTAACAAGTTGAAGACAAGTATGATGACAAAAGCTTAGATCTTTGATTTCTTAACTTATCTTTTATGTTGATTTCGATTCGATTATAAAATTTATTTACTCCATCGAATAGTTTCTCTTCTAAGATCAGGATGATCCAGAAATTCGTGAAGGCACATGGTGCTATACCAAATCTATAACCAGCATCTATTTCTAACCCAATGTAACACCTGAAGACGACTCTACGTGATTGTCTTGTAAATAATCGACTTTATATATGCGATTGTATAAGATTATTACTCATTCGAGTTACGTTAACGACCGTATGTAATGGGCGAGCAGAGTTATGCGTGGCCCACATTTCAGGAATTCGTTACGTTTACGACTAGAATTTTTAATAATTGTGTCAAATTCGAATATTCAATACATAATTTGACTGAGTTATGTAAATGGTTATATTTAAATGTTTACCGTTAATAATATTCATTCATTTTGGCCGCTGAAAAATGATGGTATTGATTTTTGTATAGAGTATTGATATTGAGTTATGGATTTTTTGTGTAGATTTAGGCTTTGGGAGTGGCATTTGTGTTGAATGTACATAATTTATGAAAATATCAAAATTATTTTTAAGTAATTATTGTCGGAAAATATAGGTTGTGATCTATCATTGTAACTTATACTTCTCATACAACTTCAATGTTCCTGTTGGGGTTCGTTCATGTTAACAAAATAACACTGCAATTAATGACATACTAAAAACAAATTTTAGTATATTTTTATTTTTAGTCTATAATCGTATTTTAAAATAGCAAATATAATGCTAGCATGACATGAGCTAGTTTATAAAATTCAAAACAAAGATTTCCAAATATTCAAGTTTTATTGTTGAATACTTCTTAGAGTCTCACCTTTGCAACAACAAGGTCACCCTATATCAAGCAGTAGTCATGTACATGTTATTTGAAAATATAGATCGACAGATCTTTCCAAGTAAAAATAGATTCAAACTACTTTTTCATCAGCCTATAGAATGGCAAAAAATATGGTTGAGGCAAAATGAAAGAAAATATTAACTGGTTTATTGAAGGTTGAAAACAATAATTTATTGGTAAACACAACAGCTTATAAAATTTAAAAAATCTATCGAATTTTTTTTAAATTGAAAATAGCAAGTATATATGTACCTATAAACTATAATTTGGTTCTAGATTTTATGTCATAAATAATAATAAATTAGTACCGTGTATTGTCACTACCTTATTTTTATTTTGGTACACGTTTTCTTTTCTATATCATAGAAATTACACGAAAGATTTATATCTTCCTGTACAATTCTGTATAAAAATGTACCAAAATCATAAAACAAACGACTTCTTCCGGGCATTTATCAAAACTAAACAAAGGAAGAGTAATATCAGCAAAAATTGCTCTCGAAAGGTCAATCGCGGGTCCGCATTATGATGTTGAGTACTAATTAGGGCTCTGTGGGAACTGGAATAGTATGATCTCTTCTGGCACATCTTCAATGAATTTCAATTCAGTCTGCTTTTCCGAGCTGGGTCATTTCGACTCGAACAGGTATTGCATATATATGGTCTAACAAGGAGACGTTTCGTACATTGTAAACAATGAATTGGTTTTTCGCCAGTCACATTGTAACGGAACAGTTCGTTGAACGGAAACACATTGTAAAATATTCTAAATGAGTGTCATGTCACACATCTCACACAATCAGGCGTTAGACACCACTGATAAAGATGATTGTTGTCATGTTTGTGTCATGTTCAACTACTTTATGTCGAGAGCGCACCTCAATTAGCCAAATGTAGCGGACTAGTTAAGAACGAAAAATGAGGATGGATCACATAATCTGTTACATTAACCCATAATAATCCAATATTTTTCATTTTTAAGTTGAGCATCAATTAGACTAGACATTTTATAGGCTGTTGTGGCCAAGAAAAGAATAATCCGATGGTCATCCTCTCTAATTGTGCATTGCAGTAATGCCTTGAAAACCTATTCTCACTTGAAGACAAATTAGAGTCTAAGTGAAAACTGATATCAAATTTGCTTGATATCAGAGAGTCCAAATTGCGACAATCAAAAGTCCAATAACGCTACCAACCCCCATGATTTGTCAAAAATGATCTAGATCATTTTCATCAACTAACATCGATTTGTAGAGTATATCTGGAAGGCCAGCCCACCAGGTTGAGAAGAATATTGGCACAAGTCCTCATTTAGTCCAGTTAAACTTCAATGATCTTGTTTTGCTATATTTTATTGTTTTTTTTTTTGTTTTTGATTTTTTTATTATTTTTAATAATAAATGTTACATATTCCCAGTAGATTCCTATTCCTACTTTGCTGGGTGTTGCTATTACATTTTACTTTATATTGTCAAATTATATCGTTATTGGGCAGCCTCTACTTATAGTCTGTAAAAACAGATAGCAGAACAAAATTTATAAAAAAATCAAAATTGGATTAAATCGTAATATAAAAGAATTTAAGTTTAGATATTTAATTGGTAAACCATAAGCACGTTTAATTGAATTTATGATTTTCTATTTAGGATATTAAATATTCTTTAATCAATCAATATTCTTTAAAACATAAAAAACGAAATACATATCTAATTTTATAATACATAACACAGGACGTGTTTATTTCCAATAAAAAAGCAATAGTTCTTATTTCTACAAATTATTATAAATAAATGACAGTAACATGATCTATGAAATGATTTACAGACTAGTTTGCACTACATTCAGGAATATGGGATGAAAAATTCAAACATTAGAGTATCTACAATTCCAAATATCGTTACTAATATACATCTCTATACTGGTGTTACCTGATTTCTATATGCATCATTTTTAAAATCCATCAAAACAAGAATGATTATTTAAATCGTTATCCATGTTTTTATTGTAAATTAAATTTATCTACTATCCAATAAGAGAACGTGTTACAATTTTTTCATCCACATAACTTGTAACGTGTTTTTCTTTACAAAGAAAATTAATTTACAACAAACCTGATCATAAAAAGAGCAAATACTTCAGGTCAATATATGGAGATCTATTGCAAATTATGCAGTCGAGATTATTTTGCCTATAGCAGTAATTAAGTTGTCGCGTGCCTGGACATATTAATATGCATAAGTGATAAGAAAATATATAAATTATGTAAAAAATCAGTATCCATTGGTCTTTGTTCGATTTTGAACAAAAACACTTATTATATTAGAAAACCTGTCGAATTACAATGCCGTATCTAAATATTTCACGGTTTTTGTCACCTAACGCTCAAAGAGAAAGATTTCTTTATTTTCAGCCTAGAAATTCCAAGTTGTCGTATTAACAAATGATCTACATAAAGATTGAGAAAGTATTTATCAGATTAACATGCACGACCCACATTCAAAAAAGCGAATCGATCATATGAGTGTTTGGTGTGAAATTATTCAAATTTGACATTGAGATGATAATTAGTGAAATTTTGTGAAAGGTCAATTCATCTCACTAGGTTGATGGATCGTCTACGGTTAATCCATATTTGTCAGAGTTAATGATCTGTATTGATCTTGGAATCCGGTAATGAATTTGGATTTTGTAAAGAGTATAATATTTTTTGGGGTATTTGGTATGTCGGAAAGTAATATAATGTTATAATTACATAATATGTAACTTTTTGGATTAAACAGAAGTCAATTATGCAAAATGTTTTTTGAATTATTCGAATCGGGTGCTTTGCTTTCTCAAAAACTGCCATTTTTTATCCTCCTATCTCTGAAACGGCTGGGCCTGCCTTTGCCAAAAACTGATCACCACATCTTCTCATCATTATGAATTTGATGTTTTTTTGAATCATTCAAATCGGATGCTCTGTTCTCTCAAAAACTTAACTTCCATTTTGTGCACTCTTTGCTATACGAGGTGTGTTCAAAAAGTACCCGGAATTACTAATAATTAAATTTCGCGGGTCTGGAGTGTCTGATTGTCAAAATTTTTTTTTATTGTGTTGGTATACATGCCCCTAAAGTATGATGAAATTTTCAGCTATATTCACTGTTTATTTTGTCTGTGGTAGTCGCTAAGGTTCGACGTGTTTTTCTGAGCTCGGCGATTTTTACAATGGAAGAATTGAAAAGTCAAAGAATTTGTATTAAATTTTGCGTAAAAAATGAAATAAAGTGTTGCAAAGTGCAAAAATTCACCAGATATGGCTCCGTGTGACTTTTTCCTATTCCCAAAGTTGAAGAGACCCATGAAAGGACGGCGGTTTTCCTCGATTGAAGAAAATCGCTGAGAGTGCTCAAGGACATATCAAAAAGTGAATATCAAGGGTGCTTCGAAAATTGGAAAAAACGCTGGCATAAGTGTATTATATCTGGGGGGGACTACTTTGAAGGGGACCACATTAATGTAGACGAATAAATAAATATTTTTTTGAAAAAACGAAAATTCCGGGTACTACGAGGAACAGACCTCGTATATCTCTGAAATGGCTGGACCAACTTCTGCCAAAAACTAATTAGCACGTCTTCTTATCACTAGAAATAGAATTCTTTTTGAATATTTCAAATTTGTTGCTCCGTGCTCCCGAAAATGTGGACGTAAAATTGTATCCATACATACACACACACATCAATTTTTGCTAAACTTCGCACGATCCGTTTACAACATCAATTAATTTTTTTTCGCAAACATAAATTATGTTAATTTTTGAAATATGCAATGATAATCCCCGTCGCAAACAATCTTGGTATCCAGCAGTAGAGATATCAATTTTCATTTGGGAATATAGATCTTTAATGTGATTGCAAGTGAAAATAACTTTTCTTGGAGGTATTTCTGCACCAAATTGAATAATATGCCCTACCCTATTGGATAAATTTTAGAATGAAGTAATCAAACATGGATGGATCAACCGTTGGGTTACCTTCCAAAAATATGACGCAAGGAGAAGTTTCAGCCCGTAAGAACGTAAGGTTCTGTTGCTGCTAAAATATGAATTCAAAAAAATTCAATACTTATGAGTGTTTATTCTTTGGAACCTAATATTTTTACCATCCACACTGGATCTTGAATAATGCCAATGCCAATCGATCCTCCTTCATCCGAGTTCTTATAAAATCGGATGATTTTCTATTCTAACAATCTTCTATGGTTGCATATGAATAATAACTTTGCAATGCATTGCAATGTAATATAAATAGATGAAGATAATATGATTGTGTACGTCTGTGCATCAGAATCTCAAATAAATTCTTGCCAGGATCTCACGATCCGTTCACAAGAATGATTATAAAGCGGTCTATGGGCGTTTTTGTTCATATATGTGTGAGTTTGTGAAACAATATGATATATCGGAGATTATGTTCTTATGCGGTATTATAATATAATGCAATGTAGTTCTATAGAGAAAGTATGGTACGAGTTAAAAATCTGGTTAAGTGCCACTCGAACACTGAAGTGTTTTAGTAGAAATACCTATTTTACTGATTATTTTACGTTACACATATTGATCGATGAGCTACTATAGTTATTAATTGGCAATTGTTATTTCAGGATTTATTGTTCCTGCTAATACTTAGTAGATATTCCTGTAGAAATATGAAATGGTGACTCAGAAGTCACAAATAAAATATTTCTACAATAAAAAACGTCATATAATTATTTTTCTCGCCTATCCAGTTTTACCCATAATTGCTTTATCATTACTTTATACAATATCGCAACATACCAATTGTAATAATTATTACTTGCAATGCATCTTTATATGCAGGTAGGACATCGGATTTCTAAACACCGAATATAAGCAATTAATCAAATATTTCCACATATAAAATAATTGCTTGGAAATACATGATTTTCCTTTCCTAAAAAACAGATTTATAACGACTTTAATACAAAGGAAGTCATTTGCCGCCGTAATGTAGTTGTGTTGTCTAATTTTGTTCTATTCATGCGAACAGCAACAAGTTACGCAAGATTTTGGTTAACGACACTGTTTATCTCGTAAATAGTTTTTATATTTTATTTTAATGGCCACTTTTAGCGACAGTTAGAAAACAACTGCTTTAAAGTCTGTACATTTCATTTGCAATACGTTATTTTTTCTTTTCCCCAGGGTATCAACATCAGCTGTTAATTTTGCAATAAATGTTATTTTTGTAATACTTTCTTTTTCGGGTTAGTTTTTAACTTCCCGTAGGGTAAGTTATAGTAATCGCAAAAAAATCAAAAATGAAATTTTTTATATATCTTTACGTTTCAATATTTTGGCATACCTTAGAAAAAATGGATGTATGTATGTGTGTGTGTGTGTGTATGTATGTATGTATGTATGTATGTATGTATGTATGTACGTATGTACGTGTGTGTATGTATGTGCGGATACAAATTTTCGTCGACGATTTCGGGAACACGGATCAACCGATTTGAATAATTCAAAAAACATTCAATTTGTATTGATAGAGACGTGCTGATTAGTTTTTGGCGAAGGCAGGTCTAGCCGTTCCGAAGATACGGGGCAAAAAGTGCCGAAAACGGTAACTCAGTTTTTAAGAGAACGGAGCGTTCGATTTGAATAATTCAAAAAACATTTCACTTGTATTGACAAGATGAAGAATCGATAAAATTTTCATGATGGTAGGTCTAGCGGTTTCGGAGATATGGAGAAAAAAGTAAAAAAATAAGCCATTTGGCGGTCAAAAATGATCATTAGACATATGCACATCAAATTATCAGATATTTTATAGAGATTTTAACAATAAGTATACATTTTGTTGCATTCCTATGGGTTCCATACCAATGCTTATGCGTTAGACAGCGACGCGGCGCTTACGCGCTTTATATTTTGTCCCTATGCAGTTAAAGCAGAACGATTGCTTTGAAAAAAAGTTCAGATCTTCTACAATATGTCAAAATAAAGAAAAAAAAAATTTTTTCAAAAAAAAAAAAAAAAAAATTAAAAAAAAAAATTAAAAAAAAAAATTTGAAAAAAAAATATTTTTTTTTTTCAAAAAAAATAATTTTTTGTCCAATTTATAGTTTCTCAAAAATCTTATTTTTTCAAAGTAAATTTTTTTCAAAAATGTTAATCGTTTTTAAAAAAAATAATAATTTTTGGTACGGGAAGTTCCAGCAATTTGCCTTAAGGCACGATGCCTTAATTGCCTTAAGACAGAATTCCACTTACAGCTAGTTTGGTATTATTTCAGTATATGTTTCATGAGACGTGCTGATTTCAGGCAGGTGCAACCGTTTTGGCGATACGGAGCAAAAAGTGCAAATAACTGCAATGTTTGAAAGAACGGAGCAAACATTTGATTTGCATAGAGGGGGAAGCCGATTAGTTTTTAGCGAAGGTAGTTTTAGTTGTTTTGGAGATCCGGAGCAAAATGTGCAGAAACAGCAGTTTTTGAGAGATTGGAGCATCCGATTAATATGATTAACTATAGTGGTGCATGGCATCGTGCCTTACAGAAATTTGCTGGAACTTTCCGTACCGTAATGAAATATTTGAAGAATATTAAGTGTTTTCCAATAGAGTATTATAAATACTGACACTTCCATTATTTGTATTTTATAGACAAAATACAAGAGCTTATAAATTAGACGACGTTTATGCCAGTTTACATAAAAATAAACAAAACTTCATGAAGGGGAGTTAGAATGAAGAATCTTATCTCATATTTCTAAAAATTATATAAACTGAATCGGAAAATTGAAATTGAGTATTTGAAGCGTTATTTGAAGAGTTTTAGCTAGAGTTAAACTTAAAATACAAATCATTTTTGATATTAAAAAAAAAAACAATTAAAATTTAAAAACAAATGTTTTTCCAAATTTGGCAAAAAATGTATGGCTTGCTAAACTAATCGTTTTTTCCCAAGCAAAATGTTTTTTGAACTATTCGAATCGGATGCTTCATTCTCTTGAAACGACATTTTTCACACTTTTAGCTTCTTATCTCTGAAACGGCTGGGTCTGTCTTTGCTAAATTCTAATTACCACGTCTTCTCATCATTACGAGTTAGATGTTTTTTGAATCATTCGAATGGGATGCTTCGTTCTCTTGAAAACTGTCATTTTTTACACTTTTAACTCATTATCTCTGAAAAGGCTGGGCCTGGCTTTGCCAAAAACTAATTACCACATCTTCTCATCATTACGAATTAAATGCTTTTTTTAAATTATTCAAATCGGATGCTCTGCTCTCTCAAAAACTCAATTTCCATTTCCTGCACTCTTTGCAACGACTTTTGCCAAAAACTAATTAGTACGTCTCCTTATCAATAGGAATAGAATGACTTTTAAATATTTCAAATCGGTTGTTCCATGCTCCCGAAAACGTGGACGTAAAATTGTATTTATACATACACACACAACACTACACGCACATCCATTTTAAACGTGAAGATACGTGAAAATATTTATTTTCGGCTTTTGGACGGGAAGTTAAAAAAAACATTTGAAGCGACTTGAAGAGGAGACTTGTTGATTAGTTCAAAATGTACAAATTTTTCAAGAATTTAAAAAAAAATCAAATTTGTTATAATCTAATTTTCAATTGTTTCATTAAGTTTGATGTTTAATTGTGGGACCAGAAGTACCAGCAATTTGCCTTAAGGCACAATGCCATGCACCACTAGTTACTTCTATTTTAATCACATAAAATTCATAATGTATATATTTTTATTTTTACATCTGCCTATCTCAAAATTAATCTCGGTACCTCTCACATGCCAAATGAGCATTCCGGTCCACGATCAGTTCGTTAGTTAGGACTCGAAAACTGCATGCTCTGGTGCCGAGCGCTCGACTTGGCTGCACAAAAGCGCAACATCGTGCAATTTATGAATAATCATGTACGAATTATCAACATTATGAACAGTTATATATAAATATGAATAGTTATACGCCGAGGTGATTATTACAACATATATTGAGAGAAAAAAGTGATATTATGTGATAAATTTGTGACTTTCTCGCAAACATTTGCCTGAAGAGATATAATAAAGTATCTTGGTATATTGGTGGTATTTTAACAGAAAAAGTATATTTTACTAAATTATAAAATTCAACGTTAACTAACAACAAATTTTATCTACTGCAATTACCTTACCATTAGTATTGGCATCAAAAAACTTCATGATAGGCAGGTGTATAACATAAGGTATATAGGAAGATGAATAAATTTTAATTTTAATTACAAGTTTTATAAAAAAATTAATTAGGTTGATAATTAAGAAGCTGTTAAAGATATTAGCAAAGTAATGTAGTATTTCAGCAGCCTAATGCAAAAAAATAGTAAGGTGCTGCCACCATTAATTAAAACATGAGATTTTTTTAATTTTCTAAAAGATCCTCTAAAGCAAAAAACAAAACACTGTAGCAAAAAATAAAACACTGAAGCAAAAAACAAAAGACTGTCGCCAAAAACAAAAGACTGTCGCCAAAAACAAAAGACTGTCGCCAAAAACAAAAGACTGTAGCGAAAAACAAAAGACTGTAGCGAAAAACAAAAGACTGTAGCGAAAAAAACAAAAGACTGTAGCGAAAAAAACAAAAGACTGTAGCGAAAAAAACAAAAGACTGTAGCGCAAAACAAAAGACTGTAGCGAAAAAAACAAAAGACTGTAGCGCAAAACAAAAGACTGTAGCGAAAAACAAAAGACTGTAGCGAAAAACAGAAGACTGTAGCGAAAAACAGAAGACTGTAGCGAAAAACAAAAGACTGTAGCGAAAAACAAAAGACTGTAGCGAAAAACAAAAGACTGTAGCGAAAAACAAAAGACTGTAGCGAAAAACAAAAGACTGTCGCCAAAAACAAAAGACTGTCGCCAAAAACAAAAGACTGTCGCCAAAAACAAAAGACTGTCGCCAAAAACAAAAGACTGTCGCCAAAAACAAAAGACTGTCGCCAAAAACAAAAGACTGTCGCCAAAAACAAAAGACTGTCGCCAAAAACAAAAGAAACATAGAAACAAGAAGCAAAACATAGAAACAAGAAGCAAAACATAGAAACAAGAAACAAAACATAGAAACAAGAAACAAAACATAGAAACAAGAAACAAAACATAGAAACAAGAAACAAAACATAGAAACAAGAAACAAAACATAGAAACAAGAAACAAAACATAGAAACAAGAAACAAAACATAGAAACAAGAAACAAAACATAGAAACAAGAAACAAAACATAGAAACAAGAAACAAAACATAGAAACAAAAAATATAAATGAAATATAACAAATATTAAATCAAAATGAACAAATATATAAACAAATAAAAAATAAAAAATGAAAAATTAAAAAATCAAGAACTAAAAAATGAAAAATTAAAAAATCAAGAACTAAAAAATGAAAAATTAAAAAATCAAGAACTAAAAAATGAAAAATTAAAAAATCAAGAACTAAAAAATGAAAAATTAAAAAATCAAGAACTAAAAAATCAAGAACTAAAAAATCAAAAATTAAAAAATCGAGAACTAAAAAATCAAGAACAAAAAAATCAAAAATTAAAAAATCAAAAATTAAAAAATCAAAAATTAAAAATCAAAAATCAAAAAATATAAAAAAATTAAAACAGGAGTTTAGGCGACTTTAGTAGTAACGTACTAAGAATTTTGTTCAATTTATATTAGATTTTTGTATATAATTTTAACATTCATTCAAAGGTTGATTTAACTAACGCATGAATTATATGTAAAAGGAATTATAATTTATCCTTGGAAAATTGTGAAATTAGATTTTGGAATTCGGTTTACTTAGATGAATCGACTCATTTCACAATTAAAATGCCAAGAACCAAAAAAAATTATATATACATATATATATCACATAGTGTGTATTTGTGTTTGTGTGAATGTATTATATATAATGCAATTGCAACAGTCACGATGACTGTACTTTTACTCGAGTTTCATATAAATTCATAATGAATTAGGTGTTCCTACGGTATGTTCTCGGGAAGATTGCATAAAGAATAAAATCAGAGTCGAATGCAAGAAAGGTATCAGCAGAACAATGATCACCTGTAATATCATTGTTTTTACCATCCGCGTGAGATCTGTCGTGCCGTATCATTATTCTAATGCCGAAGTAAATATAGAGATATATATAATATAACCGACTCGACAATGTAGGCGAAATGCCCATGTAATCGTTGAGAGAATTTTTTGACAATTTTGTTATGTAAAAGTTTTCTATTTAATTATATATTATTAAACGTTTATTGTTATTACATGAATAGCTGTATACGTACTTTTCATGAGTGCTAGAAACTCTCATTGAGAAAAATTGGTGAACAGCAATCAGAACTTGCAAATCCTATGAGTCATTGTGATGATACATCTTAACTATATGTATTATTAATGGATTAGAAGGAAATTTAATGGTTGTACTATTTATATTTGGTATAATTTTGTTAGACGGGCTTTTTTCATTTATCAAACGTTTTTTGTTACGCAGAGGGTAGGCAGGTAGACAGGTAACATGGTAGATTAGACTGGAGCGAATATTACGCACTGATCTTATTAACTTTTATACTTTTTTTGCTTTTGTTATATATTATACTCCTAATGGATTATCTGCTAGGAGTATCCATTTTAATCAAATTATAATGTTATCTTTCTTTTATATTACTAGCAATTTTTGCATATTGTTTTATCTAACAGATTGCAGAATAAATTGAATTTTGAATAAAATGTTGCAGGAATAGCTGTACACGTACTCTTCTTACAAGTGTTAAGAACTTTCGTAATTTTTCCTATGAAGTCCTATGAACTTTTGTGATTACTCTTCATAACTACGTGACTTTTTTTAGAGGGCTGCCTAATTGTTGTCAAATTTATATTTGATATATTTTTATATTGCAATTTTTCTAATAGTAGTGCTATAATTTTAGCCTGATGTGCTAAGAAAGAGTTTTTTATTTGAAAACACATTTTCATGTATTTCTTCAATTAAAAATTGATATCACTGATGTTAATCGAATTAATGAATTTAACCAAAGTCAGAAGTATTGATTTTGCTAATTTTTGCCATCCACGTTTTCAAAATAAATCTTTTTTTTTTCAGAAAATTGCAAATGTGATCAAAGATTTGTTTTCTATTATATATATATATATATATATATATATATATATATATATAATTCCTATAAATTACATGAATCACTATTCCTTATTGCTCATGGCATTAGATCGCTCTAAGGAAAATAAATTCCAGGTTATCGATGTTCTTAACTTTATCGTAATCATGGAAAACGCTTTACAAATTATGCAAGTGTTGTAATATTATATCTAGTTATATGTATTATAAACTCAGCATTATCATTACTACTTTTACATGCCCAGCTAAAATAGAAAACTGAGTAATCTTTAGTTAATTGGCATCAAAATTGAAATAATATAACCTGATCCTTTCGGTCAGAAAATAATTCCGTGTTGCGCAACTATTAGATTGATTTTGCTACTCGAGAATATTTGCATCTAGAAAATATCACTTCGAACATTTTATTAATAACGATGAATATAAATGACAATTTACGAAGATCAGATTCGTTGAACTTAAAGCTCAAAAAACATGTTAGTGTATTTAGTCTGACAATATCATTATTTACCTTTGACAATTATGTTTAATATCTCTAAATCCATGGCATGTGCTTAAGTTTAATGCATTTTTATATGTATTGACAATAGTGCATTTAAAATACAATTCGTATCATAAATCGAAATGAGCTATTATGTGATTATGGGTTGATTCGATCCATTGAATTCTTTGAGACTGAATAATTGACTGTTCGAAAGATTACTTACGATAATGAGCGTATACAAAGACTCTTGACATACCTGAAAAAAGAAAAAATCGTTAATTATGGGCCATATCTTGCAAAATAATAATAATATGTAGATATATATATATATATATATATATATATATATGATTTAGTAGTTAATTTTGATGTTGAAATATATGAGTGAGTTCTTGAGGGCGATACATCAAACAAAGAAAAGCCAAAGATTTATAAAATAATCTTTATTTCCAAACGTTTCGACATTCAATTTAATGTCATCATCAGTGGATCTAAAAACAGTATGAAAATTAGCATATCTAGGTAATTATAATATATGTGGATTGGTAAAGTAACTATACAATAAGAGAAAAATTAACAAATAGCAACACTTAACAACAAATCAAATATAAAAGATAGGAAAGGTAGTAGAGACTAGAATTAAATAAATAATTAAAAAGTATAGGCAAAAATATTTAAGTACACTCATATAAACTTACGCATATATACATATATGTACGTACACATATACACACATATACATATATATATATACATATATATATATATATATATACATGCATATATCCATATACACACACATACAAACATATAATACACATATACATATACAGATACAACAATATATACCTATATATGTACACATATACATGTAAGACTATACACATATAAATATACGTATATACATATATGCAACGTGCATGCATATTCACAACGACGTACATGTACATGTATGAACCATACATATACTCATACCTATCTATGTAACTATAGCTATACACGTATACACATACATATACGCATAAACATGTATATACACATATATACACACATATATATATACATATATATACATACATATATATATATATATATATACACACGATACATATATATATACATATGTACATAAATGCTCACAAATATATATATATATATATATATACACATATACATATATATACATATATATATATACATATACACATACATATATATATACATATATATATATATATCACATACATACATGCATATATACGTATATATAATTACATGTATACACATATAAATATGCACATACATACAAACATACATGTAAATAAGCAATATACATATATATACATACATACATACAAATACATATATATATATATATATATATATATATAAACATACAATATATGTAAACTCGTATATATGTAAAGCAAACAAATTATTTATGAAGATGGATAATACATATAAAATACAAGTGGACTTACATTACGTTGGTTAGTTACATATAGAGAAGTGTACACAGCACTAGAGATTTGGCACTAACATTTATACAACTAACTTGTCAGCACTATGCATTTTTTTATATAATTTTTTGTATGATGTAAACAGAAAAATGATAGTTTTATTGAACAAAAATGTAAGTAGAATTATGTAATTTCTGCCACGACTTCTGTACTTTGCTAGTACCGAGGCATGTATAAAAGTCACCACATGTTTTGAGAGATTTTTAAGGGTCATTCCAGGATTGTTATGGGCGGGTAGGTAGAAATAGTCGGAAGTTTGAAACTAGTAATGTTAGGCTAGGTTTGTATGGTTAGAATTAGGAGAAAAAAATTGGAAATATTATTTAGTATTACTAAGTAGTTATACTAATAACTCAAAAATCTAAAATAAATTTTTTTAAGGTTTATTCAAATTTGCTATGTATGGGTAGGTAAAGCTCGGGTATCAAGGTCGAAGTTAAACTAGGAAGTGTTGGCAAGGTTAGTAAGGTCAATTAGTTTTGTTCAGAGAAGATAAATTTGGAAACATTATTTAGTATTACTTGGTAGTTATCGCAGAGTAAGGAGGAATCCGATCTTTTGTTCACCACGTGGTCACATATTGATATGAAACAAGATTCTGCAAAACGTCTCTGAATGGTGTTCCGTTCATGGTAGAGAATACTGGCATTATAAAAGTTAAAGGAGTGTTTGAAATTTTTTATGTGTTCTGTTATCATAGTTTGGTTTTGGTTGGGGTTTTTCGAATTATTGTCGTGTTGTTTGAGTCTTTTTATTAAATTTTGTCCGTTTCACCTATGTAAGTAGAAGGGCAATCATTGCAATTTATTTTGTAAACAATGTTGGAAGTACGTTCTATACTAGTGGGAGATTTCAGGTTTGTGTAGAGGGATTTAAGAGTTAGATCTATGTTGCAGGTTAGTCTGATGTCTACCTTATGAAAAAGTTTTTTCCACACTGGAAAAAGTTCTTTTACGTAAGGTAAACAAACGTTGCCTATATAGTTATTGTCTTTAGAATTTTTTTCTGGGGAAAAGAAGAATGCATACTGTTAAGGGTTTTAAGTCTGTTGGAGGTGACGGAGTTGATGAGGTGCGGTGGATATGAGTTTGTTAATTAAAGTTGTGCGGATGAGGGATAAGTTAGAGGGCCAAAATTGTTGTCTGAGAGTAGGATGGCATGGTCGACTAAATTAATAATAGTGCCTATCTTCATGCTAGAAGGGTGGTAAGAATGATAATTTAAATACCTACCCGACCAGTAGGTTTTTGGAACCAATTGGTGATAATTCGATTGTCTGCGGTTTTATAAATTTTTACGTCTAAAAAGCTGATAGAATTTTCTTGTTCTTTTTCAAAACGTAAAAGAGAGATGCTCATTAATGAGTTAAAACTATGAAGTAAGAGTTCGAAATTTTTAACAGGAACACAAGTAAGGATGTCATCAACATATCTGTAATAAAATGAAGGTCTAGATTGAGGAATTAAAAACTTTCAACTCTAAGTGTTGTAAAGCCAATTTCTGCGAGTGAAGGGGAAAATAGGAGACCCATAGGTGTGCCAAATATTTGAAGGTAAAAATGGTCGGT